>NW_027142393.1:1986871-2041381 GCF_026170545.1 Melanerpes formicivorus
AAAATTTATATGCCTGCTACATATAAATCCAGGAAAGCATTATGCAGGATTTTATAGCTAGGGGATTTTGTATAAGCTTAAAGGAAAATGTTTAAATCACCTAATTTAGCCTTAAATCTTTTTTTTTTCCTTCTTCTTTTTTTTTTTCCCCTTCCCCCCCCCCCCCCCCCCCTTTTTTTTTTTTCCTTTCTTTTTTTTAGTTTAGTTTAGTACCATTTCATCCCCACACTGTGGACTGTTCTCTGACCTGATGCTTATATTGCATAATAAAGCTGTGGAGGGAAGTGCACTTGTCATTGTGTAAAGCTGCTTAAAGAAGTTTTCTCATCCCCTGTATTGAGACACATCACCCCATGTCAGACTACTTGACCCAGAAGCATTGACTACTGAAAGCAACTCAATAGGAATATGAAACCTACTATCATTTGAGTACAGTGTAAAACCTAATGACTTCAGCATATGCACACCAAGTAATATCAAATCTTACTTTGTACACTTCACCTTCATTTTATAATCCAAGCCTTTGTATGCAGTAATGAGGTATGTGCTATAAGGAAGATTCTTTAATAGGATTTAATGCACCTGTGAGCAAAGGCATTTTAGCTTTTTATCCCCAGAAGCACTGTAACTGAAAGCCTTTAATACTGATGTGATGGAATATAAATGCAGAAATATTATAATAACCAGAACTTTTTCAAAAAGTTTACAGTTTCTCTGTGACAGATCATTTAACTGTGGTCAAAATGATGCCTTGAGAGAGGTGTAAATAAGGGCATATGGAAATTTGGTGGGAGACTCCCTAAAGCTTGCAAATGCTTCTTGACTTACAGCTTGAATGTGAAGCTCGCTAAAGGGTAACTCAACCCATTGTGATGAGGCTTTTGTTTGTTTTAATGAAACCAGTGACATGTAGGATGGAAGCTAACACGCCTTCCCCTCTGTTTAACATATATGTCAGTCTTTGTATAACGATTTCTATAGCCCTAAAATGTCAGAGGTCCACGTTCTTCTCCGTGTGGTGGCAATCCACACTAATTGCATTAGGTCAAGTATTCAAATGACTGAGCCTGCTCTGCATCCTCATCCTTCAGCAGCCTTATAGAGAAGCTAAATATGTGTAACTGGTCTGTCAGCCAAGTTGGTATGAAAAACACTGCTTGCAACGGTGTAAGCAAGGACAGAATTTAGATCCTGGACTTTACCCTTCTAAAGCAAATATTTGCTGCCATTATCACGAATCAGTTACCCCTGAAGTCAGAAGAACTGTTCAGAAGTGCTTGTGGTAAGACTTGCAGGCAGGATCCTGATCCCAGCAAGACTTGAACAGCTGCTTAACTTAACCCATACCATTAGCATCAAGAGCTGCAGTAGAAATGTTGCAGCATCTAAGCTTTGTGCATTTGAGTCCACAGTGAGCACACACCCCATGATTTCTGAAGGGCAAGAGGGCACTTGGTGAAAGTTCATCGTAGTCTCATTTTTATACCCAAAACATTTGAAAATATGCTCTGTGTGTAATTTTTTTGGCTTTTGTAAGAGAATAGTTAAGTATTCTCTCTCTCTTTCAAATTCTTTTAGGGTGGACAAATGCACCTTTTCCTTCAAGGCTTCCCTTACACTCTGTTGCAAAACTATTAGCCGTTAACAGAGGTCTATAGCAGGATTCATTTTTTATTTCTTTAAATCCTCCAGCCAGTGTAAGCACTCTGGGTCTTGAAGTCATGAAGAATTCATTTCTGTTAATTATAGATCATGTTCTGATATTTGTTTCTGCACATAAGACACTTAGGGTCACCAAATTCACCCTGCGAGCCAAAAGGTTCTAGATACAATGATGGAGAGACAAAAGTTCAATTCTCAGTAGTAATAACATGCCCACAAAATCTCAAATGTAGTTCTAGTTGATAAGAGCAGTTTCTGGATCAATATATCCAATCTTAGGTAGGGAGGTCAACCTGTCACACCCGTGGATCTCTAGAGGAGTAGGAAGTGAGGGCTCTAGGAGTGTTTTAAAGTGACCTTGCATCACTGTGTTGGTCCACGGCCAGCATTCAGATGTGGCAGTTATTTGATGGAGTTACTTTCCATGGGTAATTTTAAGAAGGACATTGCAATTCTACCAGGACTTGGTTTCAAATAAAAAGCTTTTCATCCTAGAGAACTTGCCAAGTCGAGTAGAGCTGGAAAAGTGTTTCTAAAGATAAAGTAATAACGCAGTGGAAAAACACAACCAAAAAAAACCACAACCCACCCCAAAACTCAACTGCAATCTAAAATAGTGCTCTTTACTCATGAGCTTCTGACAATAAAAGGCTTAGAGGGTTGCTACCATCTTTCAACTATACCCCTCAAAAGCTGGTGACCTTATTAATGAAAAAGGGAAAAATACAATCCCCTTTTTTTCCCCTTTTTTGTGGCAGATAAACTCATAACACACAAGGGAAAGGAAGAGAAGGATGAAGAACTTGTACAAAGATAAAGCACAATAAATTTGGTGGAGTCAGAATCTGGTCAGCAATAACTTCAGCGTTGTTTTATAAGGTATTTTACTGTGCTCTATCATTCTGGGGAAGAAAGCCTTATAACTCCAGTAACTGCCCTATCATAGGCTGGTTAAATAGTTTTCGAGATAGAGATCACCATTTCCAAGACTCATATATCCCAGCACAGTAGGTGCAGCGCTACTCTCTTGTACTTTGTTCCATCTTGTCGGGGATAAACGTTCCCAGAAACATAAATCAAAGGGTGTTTCTCCTTTCCCTCCGTGCACAGGATTGCTGCAGCCTGCCTCGAAACCAAATGAACTCAGGGCTTCAGAGCTCTGTGCAGCGATTTGCATGATTACCACAAATGAGGGTGGTGGCGGCGGCGGCGGAGTGCTCCGAAGCCGTTTCCTTCGCGTCGACAACACTTTATGATCAAACGAGTGGCTTCACCTCTTAGAGCTCTTCTCCTTCTGGGATGAGAAAATTGAATATTTTTCTTTTTTTTTTTTTTTCTTTTTTTTTCTTCTTTAAGGATATATAACAAGCACCACATGTAGCATGAAATCAGGGTGTTAGAGGGGGCTGCACAAATAAAATGTGAGCTTGAAGAGGAAACTCGCGGCACTGCTCTGAAAATTCAAATTATTCCCAATTTTTAAAGAAAGCTGAATGCTTGCTGCACAGAAAGCCTCAAAATGGGCTTTAATATTCAACATTTGTGGAAAACTAATCAAATATGGTTTTTATTTTCTTTTTTCCCCTTCTCCTCTCCCTCCCCCCCCCTACGTTTTTCTCTCGCAGAGACTCTCTAATTGGTTAGACACCTTTGAAGTTCAAGATATGCAATTATCACTAACTGGCACAAAACACCACATAAAAATCCTGAATTTCAAATCCCCAAATGTTAGGAATTTGAACTCCTCCAAAGTTCTAAAATTAATCAAATTAGGAAAACAGCCAGTAGAAGAAAGGTCTATCAGGAAGATTTTAATTGAAGAGGCATTCTTTCATTACCGGCTCTATAGCAAGCCACATCTAAATCCTGCAACAGGTGTTTGGATTCTAGGAGTTTTCTAGGAGTTTATTTCCATCTCAAAGTTGGGGGGGGGGGGGGGGGGGAGGGAGTATTTCATTGGGATTTTGGGATTTGTTTGTTTGTTTAGGTGTTTTTTGTTTTGTGGGTTTCATTTGTTTGGTTGTGCTTTCTTTGGGGGGGGAGGTATTTTGTTCCTTTCCTTCCTCCCTCCCTCCCTCCCTCCCTTCCTCCCTCCCTCCCTTCCTCCCTTCCTCCCTTCCTCCCTCCCTTCCTCCCTCCCTTCCTCCCTCCCTTCCTCCCTCCCTTCCTCCCTTCCTTCCTCCCTTCCTTCCTCCCTTCCTTCCTCCCTTCCTTCCTCCCTTCCTTCCTCCTTTCCTTCCTCCCTTCCTTCCTCCCTTCCTTCCTCCCTTCCTCCCTTCCTCCTTTCCTTCCTCCCTTCCTCCTTTCCTTCCTCCCTTCCTCCTTTCCTTCCTCCCTTCCTCCTTTCCTTCCTCCCTTCCTCCTTTCCTTCCTCCCTTCCTCCTTTCCTTCCTCCCTTCCTCCTTTCCTTCCTCCCTTCCTCCTTTCCTTCCTTCCTATCTTTCTTTCCCTCTCTCTTTCTCGTAGTCTCATTCTCCTTCCCTCTCTCCTTCCCTCTCTCCTTCCCTCTCTCCTTCCCTCTCTCCTTCCCTCTCTCCTTCCCTCTCTCCTTCCCTCTCTCCTTCCCTCTCTCCTTCCCTCTCTCCTTCCCTCTCTCCTTCCCTCTCTCCTTTCCTCTCTTTGTCTTTCTGTTATTTTTGTTGTTGTATGTTATGGAATTTTTTTCCCCCTTGAAATCTACAAGGAAGCATGTTCTGCATACCAGTAGACCCCACCTATGTGAAAATGGACTTTGCTTGCTTTTTGTTTTCTTCTTTACTCACATTTCCCCCTCTCAGTGTGCTGCAGATTGCCATCTTTAGGCTTAGCTCTAAGAAGATTGGGCTGCCTCCCTCAGAGCACAACTCATTTCATACTGTCTGGGAATGGGGAGGCATCAATCCCTGTGTGATGCACTTCATATTTTCAAGATTCCTTTTGTAAGCAGGGGGGGTGGGGGGTAGAAAAAAAAAAATCCCAAACCTTTCTAACTCTTGCATACAGCCCTGCTCCCCAGACACTTAGGGTGGCAAATCCCAGATTGCAGCGCTGAGGTTGCACAGGCTTCTGACAGCGTGCAGAGCCTGAAATGTGCAGAAGGCAACAGGAAGGCAATAAGCATTCAGGGTGCTATTTCTTCAGCAGTAGTGTTATTTCCAATTTGATGGCTGTGTGCTGCAGAAAAAAAAAAGACTCACAGCAGAAAATCCCCCAAATAGCTACTTATTGAGGCTCCTGCTTGAAGAGTCCTCAGGAGCTGCTTGGCTTTTTATGCAAAAAATTGTTTTTTATAGGGGTTTGATCCTTGTACTTGGTGCCAGACAATCCCTCTCATTCGCCTTCTTTGGTTTCTCAGGATTTCTTTCTGGATTATACATAAAGAGACTTTCAGCTTGGGTGTGAACCCTTTCCAGCCCTTCTCCTCCCTGAGTGTGTGAGGCAGAGGGGAAAAGCAGTGTACACAAAGCTGCAGTGAAAAGGGCAGGAGAATTTTCTCTTTTCCAAATACACCAGAGAAGTTTAGGGGTTTTGACTATAGGTGGTGCTGAGTGAGCCTGGAAAAAAAAAGGCTGCATTTCCCATGGCTGTGTGGTCCCCAGATGGTCGTTCTCTGGCTGGTTCAGGACTAGCCTTTGGTCTCCATTTCCATTTTGGAGTTTCTGTCCTTAGGGACTTTAAAATATTACAGCAGGAGCAACTCTTTGGTGCTGAGTTTTAGACCTTTTGATGTTATTTGCACTCAAATGCAAGCAAAAGCAGCAGAGTGGGATGATCATGAGGGTGATGGCAACAGGTTTCCAAGGGAGTAGCAAGGCTGCAGTGAAGTAGTGTCCTCCAGTTTGTTTGGGGTCAGGCATTTGGTTGTCTGTGTGGCTTTGCCCATCATTTGAGTACAGTGAATCATTTGGGCTAATGATTCAGATTGGATGTTAGGAAGAAGTTCTTCCCCTTGAGGGTGGTGAGGCACTGTCACAGGTTGCCCAGGGAGGCGATGAAAGCCTTCTCCCTGGAGGTTTTGAAGGCCAGGCTGGATATGACTGTGAGCAACCTGCTGTAGTGTGAGCTGTCCCTGCCTATGGCAGGGGGGTTGGAGCTGGATGATCCTTGAGGTCCCTTCCAACCCTAATGATTCTATGCTTGCTGAAGGTATCTACTCATGGTTTATATAATTCCATTCCAATTTTATCTTTCTCATTTTTCTAATTTTGACTTTGGACCTGGTGAAATGCTGCAAAATAGTTATTTGTTTAGAATAAACCAAACCAAGCCAAACCAGGTTGGAAGAGACCTTCAAGATCATCGTGTCCAACCTATCAACCAATCCAACCCACCCAAACAGCTAACCCATGGCACCAAGCACCCCAGCAAGTCTCCTTCTGAACACCTTCAATGACGGCGACTCCACCACCTCCCTGGGCAACCCATTCCATAGCGCAATCACTCTTTCTGTGTAGAACTTCTTCCTAACATCCAACCTGAACCTCCCCTGGTGCAGCCTGAGACTGTGTCCTCTTGTTCTGGTACTGGCTGCCTGGGAGAAGAGACCATCATCAGCCTGTCTACAACCTCCCTTCAGGTAGTTGTAGAGAGCGATAAGGTCACCCCTGAGTCTCCTCTTCTCCAGGCTAAGCAGCCCCAGCTTAAGATGCTTAAGAAGCATCTTGAAAAGCTAAAAATGACAAAAAAAATAAGTGCTGAAACCAGAAGCATCTTGAAAAACAACAATGAAAATGTGCTGCCCAGGGAGGTGGTGGAGTCACCATCCCTGGAGGTGTTCAAGAGGAGATTGGATGTGGCACTTGGTGCCATGGTCTAGGCATGAGGTCTGTGGTGACAGGTTGGACTCGATGATCCTCCAGGTCTCTTCCAACCTTAGTTATACTGTGATGCTGTGTGAAAACACAGGGGTGAAACCAGAAGCATCCTGAAAAGCACCAAGGGGTGAAAGCAGAAGACTGAGTCTGCTACAGCAGTCAGCTACACAGCAGTTTTGTCTCAAAAATAATTATCATAATTGTGGAGTATACAATTGCTGTGCTGACAGAACCAGCAAAGTGCTTTCCATCCAAACAAACTCCTTTGATTTATTGTGCTGTATCCGTGTGCTGTATTTAATATTTTCATTCCTGTTAAACAATCTGTGGCCTTCCAAGAGTGTGGGAGAACACCAAGGCCACTTTTTGGTTGGGTTTTTTTTTTGGCATTGTGGATGACCTCATTATTAATCAGAAAACATCTGGGAAGGCAAAGCTGTGTGTGTGTATGTTCAGAGCGCTGGGGATGGATTAGCCGCCCTTGCATGCACAGACCACCAGATTTTGTATCTTGCTTGGAAAATATCCTGCTGGGTTCTTGTCTCCAGATTTCGCTGGCATTTCTTGATGAGCTGTGTCATTGACAGAAGTCTACTTTAGCCCATATCTGAGGGGGCTGGCAATGCCCCAGGAGCTGACGGTGAAGCCAGGGCAGATGTTGATGCCAGGTACTAGCTGTGGTGGTTGATGAAGGTGATAACTCATGTCTGCCTCTTACCTGTGTTTACCAGCCCGGTGGTTGCACTGGGTTCATTTGGGCATTCTCAGAGCATTTCTGCTAGAGCACAAGTCATTTATTTATTATTTTTTTTTCCTCTCCCTTGCTCAGTGTATGCTCAGGTTGACACATCCTGCAGAGACTGGTATTAAACTTTCATGTTGCATTTTCAGCAGAGACCCCACAATTTGCTCAGTACACATCAGTAGAGAAGATATGTAATAAAAATCAGACAAGTGTACTTATTTTCCAGAATATAGACACTACCCTACCATTATGCTTTTTACATTTAACTGTATAAACAACAATTTACTTTGCCCTTAATGTCCTAAATATGCTTAGATCCATCACGGTCAAAATTGAAGGGCAAGGCAAAAGGACAAAGAAAAGATGTTAAATGTTCCACAGAAATAACCCCAAATACACTTCTAATAGCATAAGCACATTGTTAAAAAATGAGCAAGTAATAGTACAGGAAAGGGTGTGTATTTATGGTGTCATACAATGTGGAAACAAAGTCAGGCTGTCTCTGATGTTGTTTACCCACCAATAGCAAAAAAAAGACACTTCTGTATTACAGATTTTCCCCATTCAGTTTATACAAGAAGAGAAGAAACACCCTGTGCTGCCTGCCTCAAGGAAAGAAAGCCTTGTAAGAGAGTCAGCAGGTTCCTCAGACGCTGGGTGAACTGATAGAAGGGGGTTGGCATCCATATGATCTGCACTGCAAGTTGTGTATTCAGAAGTAAAAGCTTTTAGCAGAGAGACCTTTTCATTTTGTTGGGTTTTGTTTTGATTTCTTTTCATATGCCTGTTGGTGAAGGTCTGACTGATGACAGTTCTGGGCTCCCCAATTTAAGAAGGACAATGAGATGCTTGAATGCATCCAGAGAAGGGCAGTGAGGCTGGTGAGAGCTCTGGAGCACAGCCCTGTGAGGAGAGGCTGAGGGAGCTGGGGCTGCTTAGCCTGGAGAAGAGGAGGCTCAGGGGAGACCTTCTTGCTCTCTACCACTACCTGAAAGGAGGTTGCAGCCAGGTGGGGGTTGGTCTCTTCTCCCAGGCAACCAGCAGCAAAACAAGAGGACACAGTCTGAAGCTGCCAGGGGAAGTTTAGGCTGGAGATGATGAGAAAGTTCTTCCCAGCAAGAGAGATTGGCCATTGGAATGTGCTGCCCAGGGAGGTGGTGGAGTCACCATCCCTGGAGGTGTTCAAAAAAGGATTGGATGTAGCACTTGGAGCCATGGTTTAGTTGTCCTGAGGTGTTAGGTAATAGATTGGACTTGATGATCTCTGAGGTCTTTTCCAACCTCGTTGATTCTATGAATCTATGAGAAGCTATTTCAGAACGAGACAATGGGTGACCTTAAAGCATGAAACTTACAGAGAGAAGCATGAAACTTACAGAGAGAAAAGTGGTTTAGTGGTGACTTGGCAGTGCTGGGTTAAATGGTTGGACTTGATGATCTTAAAGGCCTTTTCCAACCAATGCAATTCTATGATACTACACTGACTCTAGACAGACATTTGATTTGCTCTGCCAGGGGGCAAGAGGACAATCTCTGTGCCAGCAATAAGTAGGAAGAGATGTTGCTGAAGGATTGATGTTGCTGTGTCAGGATCTGTACCCATTTTAATTGGAAGAGACCTTTAAGATCCTCAAGTCCAACTATTAACCCAGCACCCCCAGGTATACAACTTCATCTCTTGAGAAAAAAAGGCTTGTCAAAGGTTGGGATGCCCATCTCTTGCAGGGGCTCCAAAAACACTGCTGTGACAAAAACCCCCAAACCTCTTTTAGGTCCAAAGTCCTTCTCAAATATCTAAATCTTGCATTAGAGACATAAAACCTTTGGTCAACAAAACTCACATCCCTCCCTCAGAAAAAAAAATCTACCCGTTGCTCAGTCCTGTGTTAGTTACACTCAGGGTGATGAGACACTGACCCAGGTTGTCCAGAGAAGTGGTAGATACCCCATCCCTGGAACTACTCCAGGTCAGGCTGTTTGGGGCTCTGAGCAACCTGATCTGCTTGGGGATGTCCCTGCTTACATGCTAACCAAGCATCCAATTAAATAATAACTAAAGAGGCTGAATCTAAGACTCATAGAATCATAGAGTAGTTTAGGTTGGAAGGCACTTTTAAAGGTGCTCTAGTCCAACCACTCCACAGTGAGCAGGGACATCATCAGCTAGGGCAGATTACTTAGGGGCCCAAAGAAGCTGAGCTGGAACAGTCCAAGAGATGAAGCATCTACCAGCCTCCTTCTCTGGCAACTTTCAAAAACCCACCTGGATGCATTCCTGTACACTAAGTGATCCTGCTCTGGCAGAGGGGTTGGACTCGATGATCTCTTGAGGTCCCTTCCAACTTTGAATGTACTGTGATACCATCTCTCTGACCAACCTGTTAAGCAATAGGATGAGTTTAATACTTTAGTTGTGTTGGTGGAAAGTGTAGCAGAAAGCTAGGGCATCAGATTTTACTACTCTCATCTTCTTGACACCCCAGAGGAAAGAGGGCTCCTTAAGGAGCAACATGTGGTGCTGGGCTGCACAACTGCTGTGGGGACTTCCCTACACTGAAGAAAGAATACTGTGTATAACTGCTGATTTCCCAGGCTGGGCTAATGAGGAATGGGGCTGGTGATTGATCTGATTTTGATAATTGTCACTTTGCTGCTTTTCACTCTCAATCAGAAGGCAGTGAATGACAAGAGGCAAATGAAAAAGAAGTCAAGAGACTTGTGTGCACAGGGTGTAGGAAGCAGAGCAGTTATGACTAGAAATGGAGCAGATGTAGAGAGAGAGAAATGTTCATCAGTGGGGTGTTCCCACTGTTCAGTTTTAAATATGGAATTCTGCCCCACTTCAATCATAGAATCACAGAATTATCAGAGGTGGAAGGGACCTCAAGGATCAGCTACTTGCAACGCCACTTCCATGGGCAGGGACACCTCATACTACAGCAGGTTGCTCACAGCCACATCCAGCCTGGCTGCAAAAACCTTCAGGGAGCAGACTTCCACCACTCCCCTGGGCAACCTGTTCCAGTGTATCACCACCCTCATGGGGAAGAACTTTTTCCTAACATCCAATCTCAATCTACCCAATTCTAGTTTCATTCCATTCCCCCCAGTCCCATCACTCCCTGACACTCTAAAAAGTCCCTCCCCACCTTTCTTGTAGCCCCCTTCAGATACTGGACAGCCACAATTGGTCTCCTCAGAGCCTTCTGTTCTCCAGACTGAATAATCCCAACTCCCTCAGTCTGTCCTCATAGGAGAGGAGCTCCAGCCTTGTGGCCCTTCTCTGGACACATTCCAGCACCTCCAGATCCTTCCTGGAACAGAAGCTCCAGAACAGTCAAGACACAGTACTCCAGGTGTGGTCTCAGCAGAGTAGAGCAGAGGGGGAGAATCACCTCCCTCACCCTGCTGGCTCTGCTTCTCTTGATGCAGCCCAGGCTCTGGTTGGCTTTCTGGGCTACAAGTGCTCACTGCTGGCTCCTGTTGAGCTTCTCATCCACCAGCACCCCCAGGTCCTTTTCTTCAGGGCTGCTCTCAAGCCAGTCCCTGCCCAGCCTAATACTTTTTTAAGTATTATACCCTAAGTATATAGGGTGCTTGGTTGCATGATTTAGTTGATTAGGTGGTGTTGGATGATGGGTTGGACAGGATGATCTTGAAGGTCTCTTCCAACTTGGTTTGGTTTGGTCTGGTCTATTCTATTCTATTCTATTCTATTCTATTCTATTCTATTCTATTCTATTCTATTCTATTCTATTCTATTCTATGGGATTGCCATGGGTTGGGCAAATCCCTCAAACAGTGATGAATTGGGTTAAAAGTGAGTTTTGGGGTTTTTTATTTGTTTGTTTGTTTCAAAGAATTCAGGAGAGCGTTTTTACAAAACTGAAGTCCAAATCTGTGCCCCATCTTGGCTGGCATGTAAATAAAAGTTCTTTAGGTAGCAAAATCTCTGCAATCTGGCCTCAGCTCAGAAGTCTGACAGGCTGCATTTAGACTGAACAGCTATTTTGTGTGTTTCTGAGGTATGAAGAAGGGGGGAAAAAAAGTCTTTTCCCACACCTTTATGTACAGGCTTTTAATTTAAAGCAGGACAGAGAGTGTATTTTGTAGCATTTTCTTCATAAAAGGTTTGAACTTTGTTTAGTCAACCTGTCAGAAATGTATAAATTATACAAGAGGAAAAAAAAATTGCCCTTTTTTTTTTTTTCTTTCCCCTTTTTCCCTTTCCTTGGGAAGTGGAGCAGTTAATATTCAACATGAAATGTCTAATCTTTAAATACATTATAATCTAACTGCTTAGGATAATTTTTGCTTTAATACCTTAAGAGTCTGCAAAGCCTGAAGGATGGGATTATTAAAATGGAATTTTAATGTCAAAATTATCAGAGAGGAGAACATATTGCCAGTGTTCACAGGGGGAAAAAAAATACTGTAATAAATAAATGTATTCAATTTCTGTTTGATTTGCTCAAATGAGAGATGAGAATATATTTGATTACAGCTAGGAAGTATGCTGAAAGTTGATCAGATGACTGCAGGTCACTGCGACATAAGGCACTGTCAGCTGTGGGGATTAGTATCTTTAAGACATCGAAAGATGTGGGAAGGTAGAAACATACCTGGTCCAGAAGGGTGCTGCACAGGGGGAGATTCAGGAATGAAAAACATCATATGGCTGAACCTTTGACTGTCCAAGCATTAAATAAAAACAAATAGATTAAACAAAAACCCCAAACCTTAATGTGCCTTGCAGGTGTAAATAAAAGAAATCTCTAACTTGCTTAGAACTGGAGTTTTAAATCTTCCTTCAGGCTGTCAGAGGTATTGGGCTGGTGCCCAAGAGCAGAAGCCAGGCTCCTTGCTTAAAGCTGTGATAACCAGCCAAACTTCAGATTTTCCTGATCATGTTAAAATGAGCTCTGAAAAATAATAGGCATAATCAAGGCATCCCACCAGCCTGCCCCCACCCCTGCCTTCCCCCAATTCATAAATAAATGTGACAAGGCAGTGAGGAGCGCTTCAGACCATATCTGTCACCATGCTCCTGCTAACACTTCTTTTCTACTGTTTAAGGTAGTGCCTTGCTACAGAACAGTGAATCTGAATTCTCTGGAGATCAGCACGGTTTGTCAGTCCTTTTTCTCTAGGCTGCCATGTCCATCTTTCACAGACGGCCAGAAATACTTGGAGTTCAATCAGAGTTGCCTTCTAGAGTGGTAGTCTGGTTTTCAATATACCTCTGTCCAGTGACTGGAAGGATCTGGAGGTGCTGGAGGGTGTCCAGAGAAAGGCCACAAGGATGATTAGAGGGATGGAGCTGCTCTCCTATGAGGACAGACTGAGGGATTTAGAGCTGTTCAGTCTGCAGAAGAGAAGGCTCTGAGGAGACCTATTGGTGGCTGTCCAGTATCTTAAGGGGGCTACAAGAAAGGTGGGGAGGGACTTTTTTAGGGTGTCAGGTAATGATAGGACTGGAGGGAATGGAAAAAAACCTAGAACTGGGTAGATTGAGATCGGATGTTAGGAAGAAGTTCTTCCCCATGAGGGTGGTGAGAGACTGGCACAGGTTGCCCAGGGAGGTGGTGGAAGCCTCATCCCTGGAGTTTTTAAAGGCCAGTCTGGATGTGGCTGTGAGCATGCTGATCTAGTGTGAGGTGTCCCTGCCCATGGCAGTGGGGTTGGAAGTAGATGATCCCTTCCAACCCTAACAATTCTATGATTCTGTGACTGTCAGGAAGGCAGATAAAAGTGATCTAGCTCCGAGATAAGAAAGAAGGATCCCTGTTATGTAAATGCAGGTAAAAAGACTTCAGATGACATTACTTAAAGTGGTTTGGAAACCAAATTGAGTCAGGTTGTGGCAATGTTTTCCTCTTTCTTGGAAGCTCTGGCATCAGTTGTGTGGAATTAGTGTAATATGCCACAAGTTAACAAGGTAAAAATTACTGTTAGAAAGTTGCCTGCTGTGTTCACAGGCTTCTCCTGTGATAAACTGCATGGCGTGGATGCAAATTTGGCATGCTTGCAAATGGGAAAGGAGAGGAAGAAATGCATGGTTTAAATGTCTGCAGGGAGACAACCAAGGGAAAACAGAACAGTGGTCCTGGTCGAAAATTCAACTCTATCTACAAGGGAATGGTGCTGCCACAGTAGGTTGTTTTTTTTCATCTCAACAATAAGTTAGAGAAAGGAAAAGACAAATTTATACAAGCAACAAGATATCAAAGTAACTTTTGTCCTCAGAAATCCTTTTCTGCTTGCCACAAAGGGTTATGCAGAGGTTTTGTTTCAATAAGAACTGGAGGAATTTGGGTTCAAACATGAACATAAGAAGATTTCACCTCAACAAGAGGAGAAACTTCCTTACAGTGAAGGTGACAGAGCACTGGAGCAGGCTGTGCAGAGAGGCTGTGGAGTCTCCTTCTCTGGAGACTTTCAAAACCCACCTGGATGCATTCCTGTGCAGACTATCCTAAGTGATCCTGCTTGGGCAGTGGGGTTGGACTGGATGATCTCTGGAGGTCCCTTCCAACTTCTAATGTACTGTGAGGATGTACTGTGAATGACAACCAGTGCACAAATTATTTTCTTTTGCCTTTGTTCGTTTGTTTGTTTTGTTTGTTGTCCCTTGGTTAAAGCTGAACATGTCCAGAGAAGGGCCACAACCATGATGAAATGGCTGGAGCTGCTCTGCTATGAGGACAGACTGAGAGTTGGGGCTCTTCAGTTTGGAGAAGAGAAGTCTCAAAGGAGACCTAATTGTGGCCTTCCAGTACTTGAGGGGGGCTACAAGAACACTGGGAAGGGACTTTTGAGGGTGTAAGGGAGTGATAGGATTAGGGGGAATGGAACAAAACTAGAAATGGGTAGATGGAGATTGGATGTTAGGAAGAAGTTCTTCCCCATGAAGGTGATGAGAGACTGGCACAGGTTGCCCAGGGAGGTGGTGGAAGAACCTCATCCCTGGAGGTGTTTGCAACCAGGCTGGATGCGGCTGTGAGCAACCTGCTGTAGCATGAGGTATCCCTGGCCATGGCAGGGGGATTTTGCAGCCAGGTTGGATGTGGCTGTGAGCAACTTGATGTAGTGTTGATGTGTCCCTACTCATGGCAGTGGGGTTGCAACTAACTGATCCTTGAGGTCTCTTCCAACTCTAACAATTCTATGATTCTATGATTTTGCTGATTATAAAGGAAATTTCATTTTTTCCTGAAGAACTTTCATCGTGACCAACACAGCTACATCACCTCTCCAACCTCTTTTGATTCTTTTTCTTGTTCTTTTTTACATTAGTGAGGATTTATTTGCACGAGGGGACAATCTGTCTTACAATGAATAGCTGAAGACTGCCACAGAACCAACAAAAAAAGAGAGATATATAAATATATATATACAAATAACCCAGAGGTTG
Organism: Melanerpes formicivorus; assembly: GCF_026170545.1. Classification (NCBI taxonomy): domain Eukaryota; kingdom Metazoa; phylum Chordata; class Aves; order Piciformes; family Picidae; genus Melanerpes; species Melanerpes formicivorus. The sequence continues at coordinate 2,001,486 of NW_027142393.1, forward strand.
CAATATGTTTGTATAAAGTATTCAAACAATTTCAAATAACAACTGAACTCGTAAAAAACCAACATCTGTTCATGGATTATTCATGACTCCAAGTGGTAAGATTCCCTCCATGAAAATAGTCTTCAATGAAGAGTTACCCTGGTTCCTGAAAAGAAATAAATAAATTGACTAAAATAAAATGGGATTCATGCAACTGAAATCTGAACTTCAAGACTTTGCAGTTCAGATTCATTAATGCTAAAATTATCCTCTGGTATATAAATTGCTGAACCAAGGCAACTAATATGAAAACCCCCAGCTATAAAGCCTCAATAACAAGATAACATTTAACTGCATCAATTTAGGTAATTGTTCTTGGGTGGGTTGGTTTGTTTGGGGTTTTTTTTCAACCCAATATATATTTGGAGTGCATCTGTAATTATGTTTGTCAGTTTGTGAAGGAGGATTATCCCTGAAGCAATGCAAACTTTTCTCTCTATTTTCCCAAATACCTACAAGGATGAGCTCATACATAATGATTCACAACTATTAATAGCAACTATAACTACAATCTGCATTGATTAGGCTGCACCTTGAGTACTGTGTCCAGTTCTGGGCCTCTCAGTTTAAGAAGGACATCGAGACACTTGAACGTGTCCAGAGAAAGGCAACAAGGCTGGGGAGAGGCCTTGAGCACAGCCCTGTGAGGAGAGGCTGAGGGAGCTGGGGTTGCTTAGCCTGGAGAAGAGGAGGCTCAGGGGAGACCTCATTGCTCTCTACAACTACCAGAAAGGTGGTTGTAGCCAGGAAGGGGTTGGTCTCTTCTCCCAGGCAACCAGCACCAGAACAAGAGGACACAATCTCAAGCTGCACCAGGGGAAGTTTAGGCTCGAGGTGAGGAGAAAGTTCTGAGTCACTAGTCATTTGAATGTGCTGCCCAGGGAGGTGGTGGAGACACCATCCCTGGAGGTGTTCAAGAGGAGATTGGATGTGGCACTTGGTGCCACACATGGAGTGAAGTAAGCAGTATTCCTAAGGTTGAAAGGGACCTCAAAGATCATCAAGTCCAACCTGTCACCACAGACCTCACGACTAGAGTAGGGAGGACACTACTGCCCGCTGCAGGCTTGAACTCACAACCTTCCCATTAAGGGTCTTATGTGCTACCAACTGAGCCACCAGACTTCACATGGTCTAGTCATGAGGTCTGTGGTGACAGGTTGGACTTGATGATCTTCAAGGTCTCTTCCAGCCTTAGCGATACTGTGATACTGTGATAAGAAGATATCATAGAACGGTTTGGGTTGGAAGGGACCTCCAAAGGTCATCCAGTCCAATCCTCTCTGCAGTCAGCAGGGACATCCTCAACTAGATCAGCTTGCCCAGAGCCCTGTCAAGCCTCACCTTGAATATCTCCAGGGCTGGGGCCCCAACCACCTCCCCAGGCAACTTGTTCCAGTGTTCCACTACTCTCAAGGTGAAGAATTTGTTCTTAATATCCAATCTAAATCTGCTCTTCTCTAGTTTGAATCCTTTACAATCGATAACTGTTTCAACTGCAAGTCTAATTTTTACCCCATGGTAAGAAGCTGTCTTACAGTTTGGAACCCAGACACAAAGCACAACCCTGCAGTGAGGTATCCTTCTCCAGAACAATGCCCGTTTGGAATTTCTGAATGTTCTTTTATCAACTTGGATCTGCAGAATTTTTCCATTTTTTTATATATATATTTATTTTTGGGTCCTTTTTCTTTCTTTTTTTTTTTTTCCCCCTGTGGTGCTACGTAATTATAACTTGCAAGATGTAAATATTTATGAATTCACAGGATGTTCGCTGCGAGAGAAGAACGTTACACTTGCAGCTTTCTCGTTTCTCCTTCTACTTGCAGGATTCACACAATATTAGTTGCCATTGTCATGCACTGAAAAAAAAAAAAAAAAAGAAAGAAAAAAATAATAATATAATATTCCACATTTGACTTTTCTGAAAAAAATACCATCTGGTGCTATTTATTTTTTTTTTTTCCCCTTTATTATTGTTTTTTTTTTGTCGAGTTGGAGATTAGCTCTGTAATTGCTTAGAGTTAGAGACAGGCATTACTACATTTATTGACAATTTTATCCTCTACAATAATCTCACATTTAAATAGGGACTTTGCTCCTGAAGGATGCCAAAGTGATTAAACTGATACTCAAAGCCTTTGGATCGTAGCAGCCACCGCTGAAATGCAGCCATCTCTGGGGTGCATTTGAGCACAAGCACTGTGAGGAGAGGCTGAGGGAGCTGGGATTGTTTAGCCTGGAGAAGAGGAGGCTCAGGGGTTACCTCATTGCCCTCTACAGCTACCTGAAAGGTGGTTGTAACCAGAAAGGGGTTGGTCTCTTCTCCCAGGCAACCAGCACCAGAACAAGGGGACACAGTCTCAAGCTGTGCCAGGGGAAGTTTAGGCTGGAGGTGAGGAGAAAGTTCTTCACCAAGAGAGTCATTCATCATTGGAATGTGCTGCCCAGGGAGGTGGTGGAGTTACCATCCCTGGAGGTGTTCAACAGGGGACTGGACGTGGCACTTGGTACCATGGTCTAGTCATGGGGTCTGTGGTGACGGGTTGGACTCGATGATCCTCAAGGTCTCTGCTAACCTTAGCGATACTGTGATATTACAGCTGCTGAGCAGCATTCAGCAGTGCCCTGCAACAGCCTTGGAAAGGAGGAGTTACCTTATTCAGGTGAAAATGGGCACCTTTAGGTAGACAAAATAATTATTCCAGATGGGATTTGGCCAGGATGTTAGTGCTCATGTGCCTACAAAGTTAACAACTTTGAATCCTTAACAGCCATAATTACACAGGAACCCTGAGCCTGCCGCTCGGCTTAGGACATTGCCCAAGTGTGGTAGGTTAGGCTGGGTGCTTCCTGCTGCTGCCACACAAGATACACCTCTGGTGTCCCAAGGGTCTAGTCCAGTGGGTGGACACAGGAAGCTGCATATTTCATTCCCATAATGTCCTGCTCCCTATAAATCTATCAGCAAGGTCTTCCTAATTCTTCCCTTGCTACTCCTGTGAGAGATGTTCCCTATCTGGTAATGGAAGGGGAGTTATCTCAAGGCGTCTTGGGCCTGGCTAGGGCTAATGCCAGGAGGAGAGCGGGGGAAGGGTAATCTCAGATCTGGCCAGCTGAGATTAGCCTAACACTGGAGGGGGGGAAGAAAGAGCCCTGAGTGTTTTGGGTGTACCCTCAGGTAAGGAGAAGGAGAGTGATGGGAGGCTTCTGGGTATGCTGTAAGGGACTCTGTATGCTTTGGGTTTCTTTGTCACTGCGCTTGTAGCTCTCTGTAAAACGCTTTACTGCTTTTCTATTTAATCTTTCCATCACTTCTGCAATCTATTTGTGTGAGTCTCTTCATTTTTCTGCCCCAGCGGGAGGTAAGGGAGGATCTGCCTCAAACTGGGACACCAAGTGAAACCCAGCACTGGTGAGAACTGAGACTGTCATGTTGTGGAGATGCTATAAAACATATCTTGAGTTACTTGGACTTGTCTTGACCAACTGGACATCATGCAGCAATTCTTCTGTTTGAGGCTGAGAGTCCTTGGGCTGTTTAGCCTGGAAAAGAGGACTTAGAGGGGCTTCTTCTCAGTGCTGATCAGTAGCTGAAGGATGAAGGTCGTGAAGATGGGGCTGATCTCTTTTCAGTGTTGCCCAGTGATAAGACAGCAGGCAGTGGACGCAAACTAGAACATAGGAGGTTTCACTTGAACTTAAAGGGAAACTTTGTTTCATTGCCCCAGCGCCCTCAAAGTAATAAACTGCCCAGAGGGTTTGTAGAGTCTCTCTCTGAAGACTTTCCAAATGAGCCTGGACATGTTCCTGTGCAACCTGTTCTAGGTGAACCTGTGTTAGAAGTGGGGTTGGACCAGATGATCTCCTGGGGTCCCTTCCAACCCTTACTGTTCTATGATTGTATGATTTTGAACTTCCTTGAGCAGAAAAATTCCACTGTGGCATCTGTGTAGGTTTGGAGACTGTAAGTAGATTTAAGTTGCCTGTCAGTTAACTTTGATTGTCAAAATTCATCTTGGAATATTTTATCATTCCTTTGCCTGTATTTCATCACACTTCAGAAGTGGATGTGACAACACCTAAACTCCAGCTAAGTATGTGAAGATAATAGTCAGCGGGTCTCCAGAGAGCTCTGCTGGCTTTGCCATTTCTCAGGAGCTAGTATTGTGAGCTATTTTCACATCATATCACCTTAGTATCCTGGGTTAGGTGTTGTTCTGGCTTGTTAGACTAGCCTGTCCAGAGAGGTTGTGAAATATCTCCTTCTTTGGAGAGATTTCAAACCTGCCTGGATGCAATCCTGAGCTAACTGCTGTGAGTGACCCTACTTTAGCAGGAGGTGGGGACTAAATAATCTTCAGAGGTCCCTTCTAAGCCTTACTATTCTGTGATTCTTTGTTTTAGTTGGTATATTCAAACTATATCCCTCTATTCTGCTCTGGTCCCCTCTACTCCACTCTGGTGAGACCCCACCTGGAGTACTGTGTCCAGTTCCAGAGCCCCTAGTACAGGAAGGATCTGGAGGTGCTGGAATGTGTCCAGAGAAGGGCCACAGGGATGATTAGAGGGCTGGAGCTGCTCTTCTAAGAGGACAGATTGAGGGAGTTGGGGTTATTCAGTCTGGAGAAGAGAAGGCTCTGAGGATACCTAATTGTGGCCTTCCAGTATCTGAAGGAGGCTCCAAGAAAGCTGGGGAGGGACTTTTTAGGGTGGCAGGGAATGATAGGACTGGAGGGAATGGGAAAAGAAACTAGAAATGGGTAGATTCAGATCAGATGTTAGGAAGAAGTTCTTGCCCATGAGGGTGGTGAGAGACTGGCACAGGTTGCCCAGGGAGCTGGTGGAAGCCTCATCCCTGGAGGTGTTTGCAGCCAGGCTGGATGTGGCTGTGAGCAACCTGCTGTAGTGTGAGGTGTTCTTGCCCATGGCAGTGGGGTTGGAGCTAGCTGATCCTTGAGGTCCCTTCCAACCCTAACAATTCTATGCTTCTATGGACAAATATACCATCAAGCATTTATTTCTACAGAGTTATGCCAAAGCTATTGATGCCATTAGGCTTTCACCATACATCTCCTCCTTTGTGAATTAATCAGACAGGAGTTGAAATGTGAACTGGATCTGTCACTGCAACAAGACATTCAACTTGGGTGCATCATCAATGCTGGAAGAAAGAAAAAACAGAAAACCAAAACCAACTTGCCAAAGTGAAAAAGCTAGCAACTCTTTGGTAAGTCATCTGCCTCCACACAAGCTTCTGCACTCATACTTGCCAAAAGCTTCTTCTCACCCACAGTTGCCAACCACAGTATATTTTTGCACCATTCTTCTGTTTATCATCTACAGAGCTCATTGATGTGCAATTACATCCCACCACATGCACCAGGACTGTGCTTATTCTCATTATTCAGTTGTCAGAGATGATCAAAGCTATCATGCCTATGGATTTCTTCAGCTGACATGCAGAAAATCTTCCATCTCCATCTTCCCTTGCTGGAGATGTCAAATGAAGGCATATCGTGGAATCATTGGTCCTCATCAGATGGACAAAATCCCCTTTATCAATGTATGGTTTTCATTTCCTCTTCTAGTCTCTTGACTTTAATGCCTTGTTGAACAGATTCCAAACTACCTAAAGTAAGTGTTTCTCAGCACTGTCAGTATGAATAAACATGGAGGACATTGAACACAACAGGGAAGTATCTTCTAGGTGGAGATCTGTAAACAATGAAAGCTGCCAGTGAAATGCCTGTTCTTGGCTTGGCAAGTTGTGTGTGTGAGATGAGTGGAGGGTGTTGTATGGGAAATGATAGTGTGTGGAAGCTGGACACTTCTATTATGAAATTTGGTTATGGGTGGGACCTTATAGCTGCCTTCTAATGGGCTGCCCAGGGAGGTGGTGGAGTCACTATCACTGGAGGTGTTTAGGAAGAGCCTGGATGAGGCACTTGGTGCCATGGTTTAGTTGATTAGATGGTGTTGGGTGATAGGTTGGACTTGATGATCTCGAAGGTCTTTTCCAACCTGGTTAATTCTGTTCTATTTCTATTCTATTTCTTTTCTATTCCTATTCTATTCTATTTCTATTCTATTCTAATAGAATAGGATCCTACAGGAAGGCAGGAAAGGAACTTTTTGTAAGGATGTCGAGTGACAGGACAAAGGGGAATAGTTGAAGCTGAGGGAGAGTAAGTTTAGACTGGATCTTAGGAAGAATTTCTTCAGTAGGAGGGTGGTGAGACTCTGGAATATGCTGCCCAGGGAGGTTGTGGATACCTTCTCTCTGGGGGGGTGGGGGTGCGTAGGACCAGGTTAGATGAGCTTTGAGCAGATGACCTCTGAGGTCCCTGCCAACCTGCGATATTCTATGATTCTGGGAACTAGTTTCATGCCTTTTACAATTGAATCAGCTAACCAAACTTTTTGATTAAAGCTTTTTCATCCATAAACATTAATTGGTCCAAAGCAAAGCTTAATATGGGAAAGAATTAGGAGAAATTTCCCAACTTGTAAAAGGTTTGATTAAATTAAATTGGGAAAACCAAAAAAAATCCCATTTTTATGTGTGTAACTTACAGATACAGAGGGAGGGAACAGGAAAGAACTTAGGAAACTTTTTCAGTACATTTCTCTCAAGACTGAAGGATATTTTGGTTTTATGTGTGTGTTTGGTTGCTGTTTGTTGGTTTTGTTTGGGTGGTTGGGTTTTGTTTGTTTGGGGTTTTTGGTTTGGTTTGGTTTGGTTGTGGTTGGTTGTTGTTGTTGTTTTCTCCAGCTATTTTCTACTGGCAGTTTGGAAGTGAATTAGATGAACTGAAAGAGTTGGGGATGTTCAGTCTGGAGAAACGAAGGCTCCGAGGTGACCTAATTGTGGCCTTCCAGTATTTGAAGGGGGCTACAGGAAGGCTGGGGAGAGACTTCTTAGGATCTCAGGTAGTGATAGGACTAGGGGGAATGGAATGAAGCTGGAGGTGGGGAGATTCAGGCTGGAGGTGAGGAGGAAGTTCTTCCCCATGAGAGTGGTGAAACCCTGGAATGGGTTGTCCAGGGAGGTGGTTGGGGCCCTGTCCCTGGAGGTGTTTAAGACCAGTCTGGATGAGGCTCTGGCCAGCCTGATCTAGTGTGGGGTGTCCCTGCCCATGGCAGGGGTATTGGAACTAGATGATCCTTGTGGTCCCTTCCAACCCTGACTGATACTATGATACTATGATCTTAGTCTGGAAAAATGGGCAAACAATGGAATTAGTTGCAGCCAGGTAAAGTATCCTTTGTGTGAAAACCTGTTGGATATAATCAACTTCAATTCACCTAATCCACCCTTCTTCCTCTGTTTCTGGTCCTCTTGAGGAAAAAATTACTTTGTTTGTACTCCATAGTGCCAGAATGTGAATTACTTTGTTTACATGGGTAAAGTTCTGCCCAGGGTTACAATGAGAGCAGCACCAAGTTTAAAGGTGCTCAGACATAGCTGTGCAAATATAAAAGTCTAGAACATTAAAAAAATACAAAGGAAGTTTTATTTTGGTGACTGAGAATCACAAAATCATAGAATTGTTAGGGTTGGAAGGGACCTCAAGGATCATCCTGTTCCACCCCCCCTGCCATGGGCAGGGACACCTCACACTACATCAGGTTGCTCAGAGCCACATCCAATCTGGCCTTTAAAACCTGCAGGGATGAGAAACCACTTGTGACTCAAATAAGTGTTCCTGACAATACAAGCCAGAGCAGAGACGAGCTTTTTTAATGTCAGGTTGCTCTATAGTGCTACTTGTGAGCAATGTGCTGTGGGAAGTCACCATATCATCAAACTTTGTGGAAGATGCTTGCTTGTGGCTTGTGATCTACTTTCTGAAGCTCCTGTTGTGCCATTACACTTTGAGACTTGACATTAATGGAGGATTTCATTATCTCAGTGACAAGGACCCTAATTGAAGAACTGGTCTCCACCTGAAGCAGGCAAAGCAGCATTTTCTTGGGGTGCTTTTTGGGGCTTACAGAAATGAAGCAATGAGCTTTTAAGGTTTCAGTACTGGCTCTAAGTGAGCTGTTGCCAGAAGGATTCTCCCCACCTGAACCAACTCCTAAACAGAAGGATCATAGTTTTTGTTATCATTTTCTTTGCAGTGTTGGTTTCAATGAGATGAAGATGCAGTGTTGCAGGACCTGACATGAGAAGTGCATAGAGGACTTCCCTGAGGACAATGTCTGCTTCTTCTGCAGGTGATATATCTTGGGTTTAAATCTTCCAGGAAATACTATTCAAAGGTGAGGAAGCATAAAGTGAAATCCCAGCACACCTGCAACTGAGATTTATACTCATGCAGGTTAGGTGATGGTTCACCAACACTGGTTTTGTTTCTTGGTATATTCATAGGGATAAGTTTGATTTAAAAAACAAAACTGTGTTGGCACTAAAAAAAAAGAAATAGATTTCAACAGAGCATGAACAAATTGTGGGTGAAGTAGAAAGCTTTTAACCATTAGAAAGGTGAGATTCCACACTAAGAAAGCAAAAGCATGGCACTAAGGTAAACCAGGATCAGTTAATGAAAGTATTATAAAGTGGATATGATAGTCTGATGGTTTGGTGAACCAGCAGATAACTTTTGGTCTTTTCACCTATGGAAAAAAAAGAATCTAGGTGAAATAAGTGTAAGAGCTGTCTGGTAATGGTATTTACATCAGTGTCAATGGAAACGTTGTGTGAAACATTTGTGCTTAGAAAGTTCACACCAATGTAAGCAGTGTTGGGGGGGGGTGTGGGGTGGGATTTCTCTCATGGTTGGATTGGTATAGGTTTAATCCAACCAAAAAAACAAGACATCTCTGTTACTACAATATCTCCTCTGATTCATGGGGATCTGCCTGGAAGCTCAGAATTCTCCAGACACTGTGTGTTTTGTTGCCTCAGGGTTGCTAGTTATGGTACTTCTCAGATCAGCGAAGGTGCTAGAAACGCTTAAGGGCTTTGCTAGATTGGTGCTAGTTGCTGAACTGAAACCCAAATTTGAACTCTGAAGTGTTTTTTCTGATGTATTGTGCCCTGAGAAATCTGGACAGGGATACTGCTGTCAGCTGAAGTACATAAATGTGTAGTGGAAAAGCAAGACACAGGCAAAGTATGCCTCTAGTTTAAATCTCACCACACAATCTGCAGGTACCTGCTGGGTGGCAATATTGTTGTCAGCTCAGCAATGCAGGTAACAGTTTCCTTCCCTACAGGTGCACAGCATGTGGGTATTCTGTAAGTACCTGTGGGTAGCTCCAGATGGCTCAGATCTTGCTACCTTGCTCTACCTCCACGTTTCTATTAAGTCTCTTCTGGGCTTTAAGTACCAGTTGGCACTCTTTAGTGGTTAGAAATATATCCATAGCTGGGTTTGCAAACACAGTATGAATGGTTCAGGATCTTGAACAGCTTTTTCACTGTTGTCTGCCTTTCTGTTTGCACAAAGAATCTGGATCTGATTGCTCAGATCTTTATGAAGAAAGGCTGAGGGACTTGGGCCTTTTTAGCCTAGAGAAGAGAAGACTGAGGGGGCTCTTATCAGTGTTTATCAATAGTTAAAGGGCAGATCTCAGAAGGATGGGGATAATCTCTCAGTGGTTCCCAGTGTCAGGAAGAGAGGTAATGGGTGCAAACTTGAACATAGGAAGCTCCTTCTAAACATGAACTGGGGTACTGCATCCAGTCCTGGAGCCCATGCTATGGGAAGGATCTGGATGTGCTGGAGTGTGACCAGAGAAGGGCCACAAGGATGATTAGAGGGATTAAGCTGCTCTCCTATGAAGGCAGACCAAGGGAGTTGGGGTTATTCAGTCTCGAGAAGAGAAGGCTCTGAGGAGACCTAATTGTGGCTGTCCAGTATCTGAAGGGGGCTACAATAAAGCTGGGGAGGGACTTTTTAGGGTGCCAGGGAGTGATAGGAGTGGGGGGAATGGAAAAAAATAGAACTGGGTAGATTCAGACTGGATATTAAGAAAAAGTTCTTCCCTATGAGGGTGGTGGGACACTGGAATAGGTTGCCCAGGGAGGTGGTGGAAGCCTCATCCCTGGAGATTTTGAAGGCCAGGCTGGATGTGGCTCTGAGCAACCTGCTGTAGTGTGAGGTGTTCTTGCCCTGGATGATCCTTGAGGTCCCTTCCAACCCTAATCATTCTATGATTCTATGAGGAAGAATTTATCTACTTTGAGGGTGGTGGAATCTTGGAAAAGGCTTCCCAGAGAAGTGATGAAGTCTCTATCCTTGGAGTCATTCAAAATGTGCCTGCATGTTCTCCTGTGCAATCTGTGCTGGGTGACCCTGCTTTGGTAAGGTTGTTGAACTACATGATCTCCAGAGGTCCCTTCCAACCACTATCATTATGTGAGTCTGTGAAATATCAAAGACTCAGAATAAGCACAGGCTGAGGATGGAAGTGATTAGTCTTGTTGTAAGGGGGGAAAAGTGTCTCTAGATGGACTCATTTACTGGACTCCATAGCTGTGTCTTTTTGTTTTAATTGGAAGGTGGCAAAATGTATGTGTGTGGTCTCTGTTTTGAGACATAGATATAGCTGTCTGTGTTTTACAGAGCTCTGAACCTGACCAACATGTATTTGGAAATGTAGGGTAGGCCAAACCTCTGACTGAGATTTTGTCCATGCTAATTTGAGAACCACAGTGGAGGAAGCTCATTAGGGCTCTCTTTAGGAGGCAATGTGCAAATTGCTTTCCAATGAAAATGCCTATTTTATATCTCCTTACAATGAAAATAATAGTTTATCTCTCCAAATATGTTTTTCCACTAGGAGAAACAAAAATGGCAGCTCTCCAGCTGTCTACTGGGATGCCTGTGTTTAGAGAAAGTGGAACTGAAAGACCCTGTTGGGAAGGACCTCCAGCTGCAGAGGGGAGGAAGGCGCCTGGTGGCCCCAGCTCTGTCTTGGAGATCTCAGGTTTCCACAGCCTGCCTGCTCTCACTCACTGCAGACCTCTGTTGTAAAATACTGGAAAGCCTGGCAACTCACTGACCAGCTCAAAGGATTGATTAGGGTCTTCCAAGCCAGCCAAAAATTCCAGAACTCTGTTCATTGTAAGTATGCTCTGAAGTTGTAAATACAATTGCACTTTAAAGAGAGGGCCACAAAACCAGCTACAGTTTTTAATTACTTGACCATTTGACTGAACAAACTACTGGGATAACTGGGAGTATGTTTATTGCATAGGAAAACTCTGTAGTGTCCCTGTATCTGAATATATTTATTTCCCCTATTTGTTTGCACTGCTGGGTCAGTGAAGTGGAACCTGTGGCTGAACAGCAAACCACTGAGCCCAGAACTCTTCTGGAGCATGGCAGTGTGGACTTCGTGAGGAAAATGAGTAATAGGAAGTATTTGAGCTTTGTATTACATAGAATCACAGCATGGTACAGGTTGGAAGGGACCTCTGGAGATCTAGTCTAACTCCACTGCTAATTCAGGTTTGCCTAGATCAGGTAGCACAGGATGCATCCAAGACGGGTTTTGAGTGTCTCCCAAGGAGACTCTACAACCTCACTGAGAAGCTTGTTTCAGTGCTCCATCAACCTCAAAGTGAAAAGGTTTCTCCTTAAGTTCAAGTAAAATCTCCTGTGTTTTAGTTTGTAACCATTGACCTTTGTCCAGGCCAAAGCCCAGCCCCATCCTCATGACCTCTACCCTTTAGATATTGATCAGCATTGAGAAGATCACCTCTCAGTCTTCTCTGTTCCAGCCTTAAAAGCTCTAGGTCTCAGCCTCTCCTTATGAGAGAGATGTTTCAGTCTCCTCATCATCTTTGTAGCCCTCTGTTGGACTCTCTTCAGCAGTTCTCTGTCCCTCTTTAACTGGGGAGACCAAAACTGGACCAGAACTCCAGGTGTGGCTTTACAAGAGCAGAGTAGAGGGGGAGGAAGACCTTTCTGACCTGCTGGTCACATTCTTCATGCACCCCAAAATGATATCAACCAGCTTGGCCACAAAGGCACATTGCTGGCTCATGGTGAACTTGGAGACTCCACCAGCACTCCCAGGTCCATCTCTGCAGAGCTGCTTTCCAGCAATTCAGTCCCTCACCTATCCTGGTACAAGGGATTATTATGGTATGACTTCCTTAGTGTTTGGCCCCCATATAAAGCAAGGGCTCCTTACTGTAGTCTTAAAATCAGAACAATTCTGCATGCAAAAAAAAACCCTCAAACAACCCAGCACTAGAAAAGGAGGCTGAAGATAATTTTCTGGGTGCATCTCTCTGTCAGTCACTGGTCAGTTGTATTTTTTTCACACCTCAAAAGGATGACTTAGGAATTGTATAAAGTATGTCAGATTGAGGGGACAATTCAGAAACACTTATGTAGCAGTTACAGGTAAACACATAGCCCCACTAAGATAGAAGCATAGAATTGTCAGGAATGGAAGGGACCTCAAGGATCAGCCAGTTCCAAGCCCCCTGCCATGGGCAGGGACACCTCACAATACATCAGGTTGCTCAGAGCCACATCCAGCCTGGCCTTCAAAACCTCCAGGGATGAGGCTTCCACCACCTCCCTGAGCAACCTGTGCCAGTCTCTGACCACCCTCCTGGGGAAGAACTTTTTCTTAACATCCAATCTGAATCTACCCAGTTCTAGTTCTGTTCCATCCCCTCTAGTCCTATCATTACCTGACACCCTACAAAGTCCCTCCCCAGCTTTCTTGTAGGCTCCCTTCAAATACTGGAAGGCCATAATAAGGTCTCCTCAGAGCCTTCTCTTCTCCAGGCTGAATAGCCCAAACTCTTTCAGCCTGCCTCCATAGGAGAGGTGCTCCAGATGCAGAGTTATGTGCTGCAGGACCTGCTTGTGCCTTCATTTGTGTGGCATCCTCACTCAGAGGGACTTAATGTTGATTTCTCACTCTGCATCACCATCAGCAAAAATCCATATCTGTTTGACTCATTATTTTTTGTCACTGTATAGAGCTGGCTTTTTTCACACAGTGTTGGCTTTGAAAACAACCAAGAAAAAGAAAAATCCACCCCAGTATCAGCAAGTTCCCATGTGTGGCTTAAGGAATTACACATTCTGCCTTTTGAGAGTGCAAAGTTATAGTCGTGTAAAATCACCTCGCAGTTCTTTACCACGAGTCGCCTTTTTATTACCAATTTCAGCTATAGCCATGAGGTAACAGCAAAAAAAAAGAAAAGAGAAGGTCACAGTGCAAATGCATGTGCAGAACCGAAATGAGGACTCATTCCTTCTCCAATAAACACACACCGGATGCAAAGGAGGGGTTGGAAGGCTTTCAGAAGGCAGCTCCGGCCAATCCGGCTCTCATTGGGGACTGTTTCAAAGATTAGTTTCTGATGTCCATAGAAACACATGGTGAGAGCCTGGCTTTTAGATAATGCTCCATTTCTGTGCCTTGCCCATCTCCCCTGAAAGCACTCCGGCTGCACAGGTCTGATTGCTGGATTTTGCAGCGTCCTGGGAGAGCTGCAAAAGCTTCGTGCTCCGAGCAGAGTGCCTGCCTCTGGAAAGTGAGCCTGGAAAGCTCCATTTCCTTCTGGGAAAGAAAAACCTATCTGAATGTTGCCCAGGTTTCAAGTGACCTGCCCCAGTGCTAAACAACACAACACAACAATATTCAAAGGGAAGAGGAATGAGGAAATGTTTCCAGCAATGAAACCTCAGGTGATCTGGTTTCTGTTCTCAGCTCCCACACTCCACTCACTTCATTCTTTGTTGTCAGCCTTGATAAGTCATTTAGCTGTGCCTTTTGCCTCATCTTTGTAAGAGGGATAACAGGAGCCTTGTAAAGCCAAAATCAATATCACTGGCAAGACACGGAGGGTCAGGCTTACACAGAAGGCCCACACAAGTGTCTATGTGCTGTTTAAGACCCCTCAGTTAAATCCTCCCCTGGGATCTGCTGTCCTTAGCCTGGATACAGAGGAGAGAGGCAGAAAGCAGTCATCACCACGTGAGATTTCCATTAACAAAGTAGGTAGAGCCCTTTTTGGGTTGAGTCACTGAGCAACAGCAGGGAAGAAGGTATTCCCTCCCTGTCAGGATCCATAATCCTCCTGGCCAGCGGGTGGGACGTAACATGGGCGGTTTCCAAAAGGACATTAGCACAATCTGGTCTTCTCAATAAATATTAACAGGAATTAGCTGGAAAAAGAGGTGAGAAAAATCTCACTTTCCTCCCCCTTCTGGTTTTTGGGCTCCATAGCTTGTAAATGCTTGGCTGAGCCTGACAGTGTTGTAGAGATGGAGAAAGAAAACCATTAAAGCTGCACATTCAGTTTTAATAGCAGCTCACATGCTTCAGTGGCAGCATGAAGATCATGGACCTTCTCCATCAGACCTCAATAGGCAACTCTAGGTCCCTGAGCTTAAGGTCCTTTGAATTTAAGGAAAAACTTCTTTACTTTGAAGGTGACAGAGCCCTAGAACAAGCTGCCTAGAGAGGTTTTGGGGTCTCATTCTCTGGAGAATGAGGTGAGATGGGGTGAAATTGAATTGAGTGCCCTGTGAGGAGAGACTGAGATACCTGGGGGGTTTTAGTCTGGAGAAGAGAAGACTGAGAGGGCATTTAATCAAGGCTTATAAATATCTAAGGGCTGGGGGTCAAGAGGGAGGGGACAGGCTCTGCTCAGTTGCACTCTGTGATAGGACAAGGGGCAACAGATATAAACTACAGCACACGAGCTTCCACCTCAGCATGAAGAGCAACTTCTTCACTGTAAGGGTCACAGAGCACTGGAACAGGCTGCCCAGAGGGGCTGCAGAGTTGTCTCCTCTGGAGACTTTCAAGCCAGCAGGATGGATGTGTTCCTGTGTGACCTGTACTAGGTTCTATGGTCCTGCTCTGGCTCAACGATCTTTGGAGGTCCCTTCAACCCCTAACATACTGTGAGCCTGTGAAATTGAATAGAATGGGATGGAATAGGATAGGATAGGATAGGATAGGATAGGATAGGATAGGATAGGATAGGATAGGATAGGATAGGATAGGATAGGATAGGATAGGATAGGATAGGATAGGATAGGATAGGATGGGATGAAATAAGACAGAAAATTTCAGTTGGAAGGGACCTACAACAATCATCTATACCAATTGTCTGATGACTTCGGGGCTGACCAAGAGTTAAAGCATGTTGGTATGGACATTGCCCCAAAGCCTCTTAAACAGTAACAAGCTTTGAGCATCTTTCTTTAAGATCCTTCTTAAACTTCCTTCAGGTTTCTCTTAGAGATTCATTTCCAAACACACAAACCTGTGGCTGTGAGAATCTCTGCTTTATAATCTGTCTGCTTGAGTTTCTCAAAGCTGAGTGACTGCATTATTGGGACGAGGTGTCATTCCTGATTTACATTTGCATGTTGGTTTAAACCTAACACTACATGCCAGAGCTCCCTCACTGGATGTGATGCAGCACCGAAGTGATGTTTCATGCTCCGGGAACCTTAAAAAGTCATTGAAGGGAGAGAACTGAGATGCCTATGGGAGGAATGACAGAAAATTGGGTTTGGTTCTATTCTCATCTGGGTAAATAGTAGAACACAAGTTGACTGAGTTTGAAGCACGATGGGCCTGCAATGACTCTGACAAGGTAAGTGGTGTCCTATGACTTCTCAGTCCTGAAGTTCTGAGGCGTGAGGTGTCCTTCCGTTGTTTTCTCCGAGCTGCCCGTTCCTTGTAAGTACATAGCACAATCATCGCTGCTGGTGTTTTATTTATAAAAATGCTGCTGGAGGTATTTATTATAAATGAAATTAATTTTAAATTAGCCTCCTTTTCTGCTCATGAATGACTCTTTTTTGTTTTTTTTGCAAACAATCTTCTGTTCTTATTATTCACTGTATAACGTGGAAGGAGACAGCTCGTGTCCCCTCTATCTCCCCTTGCCACCACTTCTTCAAATCCTCATTAGAAGAGACTTCTTCATTGAAAAAATTATCAAACACTGGAACAGGCTCCCCAGGGAGGTGGTTAAATCCTCATCCCTGGAGGTGTTTCAAAGACACAGACATGTGGTGCTGAGGGCCATGGTTTAGCACCTGACTTAATAGAGAATGGTTGGTCTCAGTGACCTTAAAGAACTTTTCCAACCAAAGTGAATCTATGATTCCTATCTGGGACAGAATATTTGGGGCCTATGGCACTATTATTCTTGAAGTCACCTAATCTTCTCCTACAGACTTGATACATAACTAAAGAGTTTAAGAAGGACATCGAAACACTTGAGCGTGTCCAGAGAAGGGCAACAAGGCTGGGGAGAGGCCTTGAACACAGCCCTGTGAGGAGAGGCTGAGGGAGCTGGGATTGTTTAGCCTGGAGAAGAGGAGGCTCAGGGGTGACCTCATTGCCCTCTACAACTACCTGAAGGGTGGTTGTAGCCAGGAAGGGGTTGGCCTCTTCTCCCAGGCAACCAGCACCAGAACGAGGGGACACAGTCTCAAGCTGCGCCAGGGGAGGTTTAGACTCGAGGTGAGGAGGAAGTTCTTCACCGAGCGAGTCATTCGGCATTGGAACCGGTTGCCCAGGGAGGTGGTTGAGTCATTGACCCTGGAGGCGTTCAAGGGGAGATTGGACGAGGCACTTGGTGCCATGGTCTAGTCATGGGGTCTGTGTTGATAGGTTGGACTCGATGATCCCCGAGGTCCTTTCCAACCTAAGTGATACTGTGATATTATTAAGTCACTATGGCTACATGGTGGTAAAACAGGTTGAGTGAAGTTCTGCTGCTGCATGTAGGCAGAGTGGGTTATCACACAAAAGGTCTCAAACTGCTGTGCTAAGTAGACATGATATAGCTCCATTCTTAACCTAGTGTCCAATAAACCCATCAGTGTTTGTATGACCTTTCTGAAAGCAAAGCTTAAAAGCTATCCAATGTTGCACCTTCACAGAAAGCCCTGGCAGATATTTGCAGGACAAAGGATTTTGTTGAGGACATGGGAGACTATAGGCCACCAGTATCTGGCAGGATGCAAAAGATCTTTAACTGAAATTTACCATATGCCTAGGGCCAGTCCTACACAAGGTTCTGTGGAGGCCATGATGAGACATAGAACCTGATCCGTAGCCTGGTGGCTTCAGGCAGCCAGTATAGGCACCAGACTGTAGTCAGAGAGAAGGTACAGAGAAAAGAAGATTCCAGGAGACAGTCACTTTCCGTGGTTGTGGGTTATTTCATTCCTTATTTTGCTTTTCCACTTTTTTGTTTGTTTTCACTGTTCCCAAGATGCAAATTACCAGTCTGACTATACATATGCATTTCCCCCTCAACCCCCCTACACCCCACCTCTGGTCTGAGGAAAGTAACATTTACTGTTTGGATTCATGCTTGGATTCAAGTACTAACTCATCTCTTAGATTCAAAGACCCCTGTTCTTGGAAACCAAACAGGTTTGTTCTTGCAGTAAGCAGAAATTAACCCTAAAGTTTTTGATTAGACCAAATGTTTTCATATGCTTTGTTAACAAATAATGTGTATGATGGAAGACTAAGGATTAGGGCTAAGTGTTGACAATGTTTCATGGTGGGAACAAAACAAGTTTCATTTAAGTTTCACAGAACACACAAACTGTACCTTGAAACTAGCTGGCAACTTTAGTACTGATGCACAAAACCTGGTGAAATTAACTTAAAGAAAATGGACAAAGGAATGAAAAAAAGAAAAAAGAGAAAAAGCAAGCCTACCTGCTTGGGTTTGGATTGCCTGTGCTCAGGGATTTTATGTGCAAAGTTGAAGTCCGGAGGGAATCTCAAGCCTTCGTGTACAAACTTCCTAATGGAGCCGCTGTCACATTCCTAAGTGCAGCAAGGCAAATGGCACAGCTATAACATGTCAAAACAAAAATAAATAAATAATAATCAAAAGAGCTCTGAACCCAGGGTGAAGACTTAGCTGTCTTGACACTGAACATAGAAAGGTAAATGATTGGAACTTTAATTACTTTGATCCGTCATGCCTCGTAGCTATATGTCAGCTAAGCCAACAAAACTGACACAGAACAAAGGCCATGACTGTTTCAACATCTTAACTCATTTCTTATGGTTGATTAATAAGTCTATTGAATGAAACATGTGATGAGAATTGAGAAGAACATCCAGTGTGTGTTTACACACAGGCATCCCAGGCGTGTAATTCTTCAGTGGGTGTGCTGGGTCAGAGTATGGAGCAGTGGGCAGTGGCATGCCCAACATACAGCTCTTGCCTTGGGCAGAAGGGCAACGTGCAGGCACAGTTTGGTGGGACATTGTTTACATCAACCTACAGGCAGCAACTTCTGTAATTGTTTTGATTCCTCATTAGTTATGTGTTAGCCTTAATTCTTGCTAGACTGGGTGTCCTTGAGCACCCAGCACTTTCTTTGAGGGCTTTGCTAAATCTGTACTATAATAAAGAATCATAGAATTGTTAGGGTTGGAAGGGACACCTCAGAGCCACATCCAGCCTGGCCTTAAAAGCCTTCAGTCATGAGGTTTCTCCAACCTCCCTGGGCAGCCTGTGCCAGTGTCTCACCACCTTCATGGGGAAGAACTTCTTCCTAACATCCAATCTCAATCTACCCAGTTCTATTTTTTTTCCATTCCCCCCAGTCCTATCATTACCTGACACCCTAAAACGTCCCTTGTAGGCCCCTTTAAGATACTGGAAGGCCACAATTAGGTCTCTTCAGATCCTTCTCTTCTCCACACTGAATAGCCCCAACTCTCTCAATCTGTCCTCATAGGAGAGGTGCTCCAGCCCTCTGATCATCCTCAAGGCCCTTCTCTGGACACGTTCCAGCACATCCAGAACCTATACAAAGAACACTTTGTCACAGAGGTCTTGCTTCCTTGTCTACTGCCTCCTTTCTAACCCCCATCCTTCCTCTGAGTGCTGGACAGCATTTCAGCCATCTAACACAGAAGTCCAACGGGACAGCTCACATTTATGACTCGTACTCAAGTGATCCCTTTCATTGCTGAAAGATGTTGTAGATTTGCCAGAATAAGGCAACGACGAACTTCTGACCCAAACTTGGATCTAAAGCTTTCCTTTTAATTTCCTCTTTGTGCAAACTCTTTGGTGCAGATTTCAGAGGCCCTTCTATGTCTACACTGCTATCCTGGACATTAATAAATGTGGTTTCCAAAACTATGATCTAATTGACACAGTTGTAGTGAGGCAGGATTTAGCCCATGCAGCGAAACATAAAGCCAGTCACACGAAGCAATGGTGTCTGGTGGGGCATGTCTCTGGGTCAGATGTAAAATCAAAATCTTCCCATTACAAAAAGTGTTTTACAGCAATTTTACACCAGTTGCACCAAGAACCACATGAGCAGTGAGGAAATATGTGTGCTGAAGCTGTATGGCCATGGCGCCTACAACAACAAGCGCTATGAGGAGGGAGCTGGGAGTGTTTAGCCTGGAGAAGAGGAGACTCAGGGGAGACCTTATTGCTCTATACAATTACCTGAAAGGAGGCTGTAGCCAGGTGGGGGTTGGTATCTTCTTCCAGACAACCAGTGGCACAAGAAGACCCAGTCTCAAACTGTGCCAGAGGAAGTTTAGTCTCGAGGTGAGGAGAAAGTTCTTCCCAGAAAGAGTAATTTGCCACTGGAATGTGCTGCCCAGGGAGGTGGTGGAGTCCCTGTCCCTGGAGGTGTTCAAAAAAGGCTTGGATGTGGCACTTGGTGCCATGGTTTAGTTGTCAGGAGGTGTTAGATATTAGGTAATAGGTTGGACTTGATGATCTCTGAGGTAATTTCCAACCTGGTTGATTCTGGGAGTTTTGTGAACTCATTAGACACTGTGATATTACAGTGAGACATTACAAGGGTGGACATGGAGCCTCCATCTCTCCACCTACATGATCCATCCTGCTGGCAATCTCAGACTCTCAGTCCTGTACATAAATTGTTAGCAGAAGGTGACTACTCCATTCTTGCTTTTAGATTGTTCATTCAATTACAGAGTCAGCATTTAAATTGAGATGATTTGGAGTTGGGTTTGGGGTTTTGGGTTTTTTTTTGTCAGTAATGTTGCTTGTATTTAGAGCTCATTTTGAAAGGGAATCCTTCAAGATGCAGTTGAAGTAGTCTGCAGTGGATTTCTCACAATTCATTTGATGCTGTTTTCCAGTCAGCACATCTGGTTGAAGACCTCTCTTCCATCATTTATAGTGCTGGAACTTTAAGCACTACCTTGTGTTGTAGCTGGAACTGGAGATTGCTTAAGTAGCAGTGAGTAGCTCTGCAACATATCTGCTCTACAAAGGGAACACAAGTTTGGTTGCTGCCTGAAATGTTAATATTTTACAGCAAACTATACAGAATACAGGATGAGCCAGGTTGGAAAACACCTTCAGATCACAGAGTCCAACTTGTCACCCAACACCATCTAATCAACTAAGCCATGGCACCAAGTGCCTCATCTAGGCTCTTTAAACACCTCCAGTGATGGTGACTCCACCACCTCTCTGGGCAGCACATTCCAATGGCCAATCTCTCTTTCTGGGAAGAATTTCTTCCTAACATCCAGCGTAAACCTCCCCTGGAACAGCTTGAGACTGTGTCCTCTTGTTCTGCTGCTGGTTGTCTGGGAGAAGAGACCAACCTCCACCTGGCTACAACCTCCCTTCAGTTTGTTGTAGACAGCAAGAAGGTCTCCCCTGAGCCTCCTCTTCTCCAGGCTAAGCAACCCCATCTCCCTCAGCCTCTCCTCACAGGGCTGTGGTCCAGACCCCTCCCCAGCTTTGTTGCCCTTCTCTGGAAGGCTCTTCTCTTGAGCCCTTTATTAATTAGCTGGATTATTTTTTCCCTTTGTGCAATATGTTACAAAACTCCATTCTAAACTCTAGTTCAGCCACCAAACTAATGATTCCATTTGAAGAGAAGCTCTGAAGAGCTGAGCTGCCTTTTCAATCACTTCACTCTCATTTTGCATTTTAAAAGTATGCTAATGTTACTAAGGATCAAATTTGCTGCAATAGTTTTATTTATTTTATTTTATTTTATTTTATTTTATTTTATTTTATTTTATTTTATTTTATTTTATTTTATTTTATTTTATTTTATATAACAGAGTAAAATAAAATTGGGTATAAATAGAAGGCAGTCAGTTAATTCCTTTGAGGTAGTTTGTAGATTTGAGTGCATTTTGTGTCCCGTGAAAGTTAATGGGAGGCCTTTATGCTTTGATTTAAATGTTGCCCAGCTGTGATCTCCTCAGTTTTGCACATCTTTACTATAAGTCTAGAACAAAAGCCAGGGACAGGGAGGAAGAACTGCCCATTGTAAGTGCAGATCAGGTTCGCGATCATCTGAAGAACCTGAAAGTGTTCAAGTCCATGGGACCCGACGGGTTACACCCACGGGTGCTGAGAGAACTGGCAGATGAGGTTGCTAAACCCCTCTCTATTATATTTCAAAAGTCCTGGCAGTCTGGTGAAGTCCCCACAGACTGGAAAAGGGAAAACATTGCCCCCATCTTCAAAAAGGGCAAGAAGGAGGAACCAGGGAACTACAGGCCAGTCAGTCTCACCTCTGTGCCTGGAAAGATCATGGAACAGATCCTCCTGGAGTCACTACTCGCTCAAAAGAATAGTGAAGAGGTGATTGGGAACAGTCAGCATGGCTTTGCCAAGGGCAAATCCTGCCTGACCAACCTGGTGGCCTTCTATGAGCAGGTGACAAAATTAATAGCTGAGGGGCGAGCAACTGATGTCGTTTACCTGGACCTGAGCAAAGCCTTCGACACTGTCCCGCACCACATCCTGGTCTCCAAACTGGTGACACATGGGTTTGATTGGTGGACCACTAGATGGATAAGGAACTGGCTTGATGGCCGCACCCAAAGAGTGGCTGTCAATGGCTCCATGTCCCAGTGGAGGCCAGTGACAAGTGGAGTCCCTCAGGGATCAGTCCTGGGACCTATCTTATTCAACATCTTTGTGGGGGACATGGACAGTGGCATTGAGTGCACCCTCAGCAAGTTTGCTGATGACACCAAGCTGTGTGGTGCAGCAGACAGGCTGGAGGGAAGGGAGGCCATCCAGAGGGACCTTGACAGGCTGGAGAGGTGGGCACAGGCCAACCTCATGAAGTTCAATAAGAGCAAGTGCAGGGTCCTGCATCTGGGTCGAGGCAATCCCAGGCACAAATACAGGCTGGGCAGTGACTGGCTGGAGGGTAGCCCTGAGGAGAGAGACTTGGGGGTGCTGGTGGACAAAAAGCTCAACATGAACTCTCAGTGTGCACTTGCAGCCCGCAAAGCCAATCAGATCCTGGGCTGCATCAGGAGAAGTGTGGCTAGCAGGTCGAGGGAGGTGATCCTCCCCCTCTACTCAGCCCTGGTGAGACCCCACCTGGAGTACTGTGTCCAGTTCTGGAGCCCCTATTACAAGAGGGATGTGGAGGTGCTGGAACGTGTCCAGAGAAGGGCCACGAGGATGATCAGAGGGCTGGAGCACCTCTCCTATGAGGACAGACTGAAGGAGTTGGGGCTGTACAGTCTGCAGAAGAGAAGGCTCCGAGGTGACCTAATTGTGGCCTTCCAGTATCTGAAGGGGGCCTACAGGAAGGCAGGGGAAGGACTTCTCAGGATATCAGGTAGTGATAGGACTAGGGGGAATGGAGTGAAGCTGGAGGTGGGGAGATTCAGGCTGGATGTGAGGAGGAGGTTCTTCACCATGAGAGTGGTGAAGCCCTGGAATGTGTTGTCCAGGGAGGTGGTCGAGGCCCCGTCCCTGGGGGTGTTTAAGAGCAGGCTGGATGAGGCTCTGTCCAGCCTGATCTAGTGTGGGGTGTCCCTGCCCATGGCAGGGGGGTTGGAACTAGATGATCCTTGTGGTCCCTTCCAACCCTGAATGAAACTATGAAACTATGAAACTATGAAAAACTGCCTTATGGGGCTATAAAGTGACTTTCAAAGTTTGAGTTTGGTTTTGTGTTTTTTTTTACAACATTGTGCATGTTTTGAGTACAGTGGTAAGAAATGGGGGGGTTGTGTGCATGCCTATAGAATAGAATAGAATAGACCAAGTTGGAAGAGACCTTCAAGATCATTGTGTCCAACCCATCAACCAATCCAACCCACCTAAACAACTAAACCATGGCACCAAGCACCCCATCAAGTCTCCTCCTGAACATCTCCTTTCAAACTGGTTTGATATTTGAATGTATTTTTGTGGCATCCTGTTATTACTCAGCCAAACAGGCTGCTAATTTGGTATAAAATGTAGGAAGGAAAATACTCACAAGGCTCCTTTGCACAGGCTTCCTACCCAGTGAGTAATAGTGTCACAGCTTGATAGAATGGAGGTTGGACCAGATGATCCTTGAGGTCCCTTCCAACCTGTGTGTGTGTGTGTGTGTTCAAGGTATTTTGCATTTCAATAGATTTAGTAAGGGCAGATGTATTACAGATTTTCAGAGCCACAGAATGGTTTTGGGTTGGAAGGGACCTCCAAAGGTCATCCAGCCCAACCTCCTCTGCAATCAGCAGGGACATCCTCAACTAGATCAGGTTGCCCAGAGCCGTGTTGAGCCTCACCTTGAATATCTCTATGGATAGGGCTCCTCCCTGGACAACCTGTTCCCATGTTCCACTACTCTCATGGTAAAGAACTTCTTCCCAACATCCAATCCAAATTGGATGGAGCGATTGCCCCTTGTACTGTCGCTGGGATGCTCTTTACACACAAGCAGAGTTGTAATATTGTGGTACCTAAAGTGATTTTTGTCACTTACTCTGATTTTCATTTTCTGTCATTATAGAAAGTCAATCCAGATCCTGCCAGAATGATTCTGGTTGGAAAAGACCTTTAAGTTTATTGAGTTCAACCATTCTCTAGCTCTACCAAGACTGGTGTTAAACCATGTCCCTCAGCACCACATCTGCCTCTTTGAAACACCTCCAGGGACCAGGGATTCAACCACCTTCCTGAGCAGCCTGTTTCAGTGTTTGAGAACCCTTTGAGGGAAGAAATTTCTCCTGATATTGAACCAAACCCTCCCCTGGTGCAGTTTGAGGCTGTTTCCTCTTGTTCTATCCCTTGTTGCTATCAAGAAGAGACCAAACCCCACCTCACTCCTATCTCCTTCCAGGTATTTATGGAGAACAAGAAGACCTCCTCTTAGCCTAATCTTCTCCAGACTGAACAACCCCAGTTCCATCAGCCACTCCTTAGAAAACCTGTTCCCAAGGTCTTCCACTAATATCTTTGCTAATATAACGGCTAATACCTTACTAATAGCATACATTGCTAATAATTTATGTTGGCTGGGAATTTTTATCCTGAAATATAAAAAAAGGATTTGTGTAAATAACAATAATGCATCCCAATTAGAAAACCTGCTCCCAAGGTCTTCCACTAATATCTTTGTTAATATAATTGCTAATACCTTACTAATATCATGGATTGCTAATAACTTACTTTGGCTGGGAATTTTTAACCTGAAATATAAAGAAGGATTTGTGGAAATAACAACAATGCATCCCAGTTGTGCAACATGGATGCTTGTCTGACCAATGGCACCCTGCAGGAGGGATCAAAGATAGGTCAGATTTAACCCCATGTGTGACCCTGGCCTGCTGTCTGCCCTTGGGCAAGGTAGATCACGAGTCTGTATCGTGGTGTGATCGCATGGTGCAATGCTTAGCTTCCTTGGAGAAGTGTTTTAAGGCTGACAAATGAAAACCTACTGTATTATACACTATCAAATGCAATTATTATTGAGTTACCACTTGCCCTTATTGAGTTATTAGCTTGGCAAAAACGTGTCTAGAACAAAAAAAAAGGGCAGCAAGATAAAGGCAACTACTGATAACGTTTCTCATTCTTCCCTCTGTGTACACATCAGTTGTTAAAGGAAACAAATCCTTCATGTGTTGTCTGCACCCAGCAGGGGACTGAAAGTGCTTTCAAAACAAAAAGAAAGAAAGAAAGCAAACAAATAAAAATGCAAGCAAAAAGAGAACTAAGCCTTCATATTTATCTAAGAACTCCTGAACCCCACGTAGATAGGTAGATTCTTTCTAGGGGCAAATGGCTTAATTGAAATGAATGTTATATGATCTATAAAAATATTTGGTCAGGTCTCTTGGCTTTCCCACAAGAAAAATGAACTTCCTACAGCCTTTCTCTAATGTCATACAAGAAACCTATTTTTCAGTTTCATGTCTGCCTAACAAAGAATGTTTTACCCACCTATAGGAAAGTTTGCTATTCAAACCTTGAAGAATACACTGCACAATATTGTGCATGGCCCCAGTGTGTCCTAGACACACAAATACTGCTAGAAACTGTTTTGTGATTTTAAGGTCAGGGAAATGCAAAGAGCAGAAAGCACTTGGGATAAGTATTGACTCTAAATCCTTAAGGCTATAAAAATACACCTGTGTAATTAGCTCAAATGGTGTGACTAGGATATCCTTTCATTTTTGATGACACAACAATGACTATTAAACCAAATAAATTCTACCTTTAGACTGAGAACTCCTATACCTGTTTCTTTTGAGAATGATGTAAAGTTGATTTAAAACAGAAGTGGCTTCATAGTGCAGTATGTCATGCTCCAGGCTGGGGTTGTTGTTTATTCCAAAGTCATCTTTGTAGCTCCAGCCTGTGCTGCACCCCAACTTTGCAGGAGTCAGTGAGGAGAGATTCCCATATGTTGAATGTTTCTATTAAGGATTTGTTTTGATTATGGCTGAAATTGGCTCCTCCAGCCAACTGTCTGTAGAAAGAAAAAAGCATCAACTGGAGGGATAAAATTGATTAGTGAACATTCCTGTCTGGTAGCATAAGTAAAGACATCAAGGGAGGTGGGAAAGAAAGACATGAATCAGCAGTCACAGAAGGTAGGGCAAGAGAGACTGGAGAGGTCACCTCATGCATCCCTGCCTCAAGGTAAGAACAACAATACCTATGTCAGTCTTGACAGATGTTTATTTAATTCCTTTGAAATTCCTGCAGTAACAGAGATTTTCTAACTTCCTCCACATATTATTTCAGTTGGTAACTATCCTAAATTCCAGAAGTTTTCCTCACCTCCTTACCTATTTCCCACCCCCCCAGCCCCACTCTACAGTTTACTTTCCCCTTACTCTGTTAGGAAGTGTCAAACACTCAGTCCATTAACATCACAGATGCCTTTCACTTTTTTTTTCTGAAGGCTGCTTTCTTGGTGAAACAGCTCCCTTCCTTGTCAGCTCTCTCATTTCTTTTCCACTCAGAGTGCAAACAGAGGCTCTGAGGAGCAAGATTTCCACAAAGTAAGATTTCTTCTTCCTTGTAGAGATGCAGAATGTTCAGGTTTATTTTTTTGCCTTATTCAGAATCTGCTTGATACCCCAAAAAGATCTTCTGAAAGCTCATTCATGCCTTCACCTCAAGAGTTTACTTCCAGCTGGGTATTGGTTGCAATAAATATTGATTAATCCTGAAAATGTGAGAAGGGGAATGGTTTTAGAGTCTAATTTTGATAACTGCCCATTAGCATCAAAAGAGCATCTCCAAGCTTTCCTCCCTCAGTGGTAGCCTGACCAGCCAGCACACAATTGCTGGGAAAGACAAAAAATGTAAGACTACAAAGATATTTCTCATCTTGTGCAAAGTCATAGAATTGTTAGGGTTGGAAGGGACCTCAAGGATCATCCAGTTCCAACCTCCCTGCCATGGCCAGGGACACCTCACACTACAGCAGGTTGCTCACAGCCACATCCAGCCTGGCCTTAAAAACTTCCACAAATGAGGCTTCCACCACCTCCCTGGGCAACCTGTTCTAGTGTCTCACCACCCTCATGGGGAAGAACTTCTTCCTCATATCCCATCTGAATCTACCCATTTCTAGTTTGTGCTCCATTCCCCCTAGTCCTATCACTACCTGACACCCTAAAAAAGTCCCTCCCCAGCTTCCTTGTAGTCATAAAGACTTCAATTGCTGCACTTTTTCTGTCTCTTAAATATTTTTAAGGATGTGCTTTCCCTGCTGCCCTTTTCACTTTTGGCTTGACTGGTTAACAAACACTTATGCCAAAGAAATCTTGCTTTGACAGGAGTTAGGAACTGATTACATTTCACCGACAGATAAGTAGGTAGATAGATAAATAGATAGATAACATGTTAATGTGTATTAAATTACCTTTGAGGGTTAGCTAAAGATACTTATCAGTGATTTCTTTTTTGTTTTTTATACTGAACTACAGAAATCTGAAGCCAAAGATGACAGAGTAGAACATTACACCTACTGCTAACTCAGCTAACTAAATTGCTAGAAACCAGGTTCAGCTTCAGCAAGCTGTGGATGAGACTGATATTAGCCTGTGTTCATTAGTCTGAGCTGAAAGGCAGTGTTTATTGGCACAACTATTTTTCTAGCCTCTGAACAAAAAACTTTCAATATCTTTAGGCATTTTGCTGAGGCACAGTGGACCACTGTAGAAATGGCTCAGCCATTAATGTTGGAAATATGCTTTTCTGCTTAACATCTGTGAAATTCCAGGAGAAAAAAAGAAAGAGAAATCCATAGTAAATTATGTAGAATAAAGTCAGGGACAAAGTATGATTTTTATTTGTGTTATTTTTATTTGCTATCCTCATCTCCCTCTCTAAATCCAAGAGGTGCTCACTTGGCACAGCTTGGTTTTTATCAGCTCGCCTGCAATTTCTGATGATTTGATTTGACTTGCTTTGCTGGAGCTTGCATCACTATGCAGCAAGCCCAACTGCAATGTTTTCACTTGATCTGCTTGTGCTTCAGGTATTCCTTGCACTGACCTTCTCTCTGCATTCCTGATGATCAGGATAAGGGGATTGAGTCCATCATAAGTAAATTTGTAGATGACACCAAGTTGGGAGCATGCGTTGATCTGTTGGAGCATAGGAGAGCACTGCTGAGGGACTTTGACAGGCTGGACAGATGGGTAGAGTCCAATAGCATCCAATAGCATCCAAGTGCCAGGTTCTACACATTGGCCACACCAACCCTATGCAGTGCTACAGGCTGGGGTCAGAGTGGCTGGAGAGCAGCCAGGCAGAGAGGGACCTGGGGGTGCTGGTTGATGGTAGGCTGAACATGAGCCAGCAGTGTGTCCAGGTGGCCAAGAAAGCCAATAGCATCCTGGCCTCCATCAGGAATAGTGTGGTCTGCAGGAGCAGGGAGGTCATTCTGCCCTGTGCTCAGCACTGGTTAGGCCACACCTTGAGTCCTGTGTCCAGTTCTGGGCCCCACAGTTTAGGAAAGATGTTGAGTTGCTGGAAGGTGTCCAGAGAAGGGCAACAAGGCTGGGGAGGGGTTTGGAGCACAGCCCTGTGAGGAGAGCCTGTGGGAGCTGGGATTGCTTAGCCTGGAGAAGAGGAGGCTCAGGGGAGACCTTCTTGCTGTCCCTGAAGGGATGTTGTAGCCAGGAGGATGTTGGTCTCTTCTCCCAAGCAACCAGCACCAGAACAAGAGGACACAGTCTCAAGCTGCACCAGGGGAGGTTTAGGCTGGAGGTGAGGAGAAAGTTCTTCCCAGCAACAGAGATTGGCCATTGGAATGTGATACCCAGGATGGTGGTGGAGTCACCACCACTGGAGGGGTTTAGGAAGAGCCTGGATGAGGCACTTGGTGCCATGGTTTAGTTGATTAGATGGTGTTGGGTTGGACTCGATGATCTCAAAGGTCTTTTCCAACCTGGTTAATTCTGTATTCTGCATTCTAACAGCGTTTATCTTGCACAAAATGACTCAAAAGAATGAATGCTATTTAAAGAAGCATGAATGATCCTGTAGTTCATCATCACAAATCCTGGTGGTTAGTTTATCAAATGCTTCCCCTGCAAGAAGTGAATTTGGTGCCCAAGTTTGCCATTTCAAACCATCCACACTAGAGGATCCCTGGCTTGAGCTGGGAAGTTAGGTGGCTCAATTGGTAGGGCATAAGACCCTTAATGGGAAGGTCCTGAGTTCAAGCCTGCAGTGGGCAGTAGTGTCCTCCCTACTCTAGTCATGAGGTCTGTGGTGACAGGTTGGACTCGATGATCTTTGAGGTCTTTTCCAACTTTAGGAATACTGAATACTAAGTTCTCCTAATCATGTAGCAAATAAAGAAGAGGGCTACATAAAGAAAGCAAATGAAGAAATGTAAAGAAAGCACATGAAGAAGAGGAGCTATGTCCTTGATGAAGGTTATCAGGTTGTGAGGTGCACTCAGATGGCCAATGATAAATAACCAGTCCAACTCTCCCAGACTGTAGCCCTTTCATGTTAACAGAGTCCTAGGTATGAGTCACGTTGAGCTGTATCATAAGAGTAGAAGACCAGGAATTCATAACTAGGAGAAGGCATCTTGAAAATGTCAAAAAGCAGATGGAGAAAATCCTGACATCTTGGTCTACATTTTTCAGCTGTTCTTAATTGAAGAGCCTGTCCCAATCTATACATTTATTCCACTCCCTATCCTTGAATGGAACATGGAAAGAGTGTGGGTGGTTACTTTTCCTGAGGTGGTGATGGAACATTGTTAGTAGAAGAGAGAGATCTTTTTGGATCAGTATGCCCCCAGATTCCTAATTCCTTAGATTTCCAAAGACCTCTGATAATTCAGAACACCAGGAGCCTGAGAAAGGGTTCTCTCTCCAGTTGAGACAGGACAGATTTGAGGCAGGACAGATTATCATCCTCTTGTTCAGCAAATTTTGCCCTCCCCATTCCTCCAAGCTTCCTAAAAATCCCTATATGTAGTACTCTGTACCCTATGTGGTAATGCTGATCTAGAAACCTTAGGCAAGTCCTAAATGGAAGTAAGGGTGTATGAAAAAGCCTGGAAGAAAGATCTGGAAAGTTCTGCTTCTTGGTGAATATCATTAAATGTAAGAAGAATGAGACAGTGAAGTGTTTTGAATGAAGTAATGAATCATTGTATCAGTCATTATATATCCAATTATATATATCTGTTTCTTTATTTGTTCTTCACTCAGATTTTAGTTTAAAACTTTGGATGTGGAGACCTTGGGGGTGCTGGTGGATGAGAAGCTCAACATGAGCCAGCAGTGTGCACCTGCATCCCAGAGAGCAAATCACATCCTGGGATGCATCAAGAGAAGCAGAGCCAACAGGGCAAGGGAGGTGATTCTCCCCCTCTACTCCACTCTGGTGAGACCCCACCTGGATGGACTACTGTGTCCAGTTCTGGAGTCCTTAGTACAGGAAGGATCTGGTAAGGGTAGGTCTCTTCTCCCAGGCAACCTGTGACAGAACAAGAGGACATAGTCTCAAGTTGTGACAGAGGAGGTTTAGGCTGGATGTTAGGAAGAAATTCTTCCCAGAGAGATTGGCCACTGGGATAGACTGCCCAGGGAGGTGGTGTAGTCAGGGAGGTGTTTAAAAAGAGACTGGGTTGAGGCACTTGGTGCCATGGTTTAGTTGATTAGATGGTGTTGGGTGATAGGTTGGACTCGATGATCTCAGAGGTCTTTTCCAACCTGGTTGATTCTGTAGTCTGTAAACTGCACTTAAACCCCCAAAGATTTTGTAAGGTGAAATATTTCTGCAAACACTGCAAATGGACTAATTTTGCCCAAACCTCTGCCACAGATTAGCAATTATCTTCAGTTTACAAGGCTGCTTTATAAAGAGGGGAGTCCCATCTAATCACATGAAAGACCCAGATACTGTGCAGCTCACTCTGGCATATTTACTACCAAAAGATACCAAACATTTCCAGAACACAAATCTCTTACTTGCAGGATACCAGCCCCTGTAACACTTCCTCAGCTATCCATAAATAATTCTGATGTGAAAAGCTACAGGCAAAACCAGCCCTGGTGGAAAATTTCATCTACAGAAAGTCTGCTGCAAGAAAACTTTGGTGCCCTTTGAAGGAGAGTATTTTATAAGGCTTGTTTGGGATGGAAGATAGCAAAGGTTGTGTTCAGGGTGAGGACTGTCTAGGACAACCAGGAAGAAGACAATTAGCAGTGATTCTCACCCTTTTGGCTCTCAAAGAATTCACTAACCCTTAGATGACCTCTGCAGTCACTGGGAAACACCAGAGCAGGAAGAAATCTGGGCTGCCCCATCCTCAGATGCTCTCTCATGGGACACAATAGATCTTCTTCATGGGGACAGGAGCGATTTTCAGGTCAGTGTGTGAATCCAAATGTACTTCTTTATTTTTTCTGCATTATCAGATTTCAATTAAGGCACAAATAAAGTTCTGCTACCCTGTGTATCCAGAATATCTGGGTTTGATGGGTATTTCAAACTTTATTTACACAGCTACATTGCTGACCTGTAACTCAGTCCTGGACCTGGAGGACAACTCAATTGATTTGCATCTGATTGCTTCTATTTAATTTTCAGGGCTTGATATCTGAAGTGTTAAAATGTTTTGTCATCCTTAGGTTGTTTGATGTGGTGAATTTATACAAAAGGCAACCAACTGTTTGCTGTTCAAAATTACTTAATTTTGCTTCCAGGGTCAAGAAACAAAGAAACAAACAGAAACAAACCCCAAAACCCCAAACAAAACAAACCAAACAAAACAAAACCCCCAAACAAAACAAAACAAAACCCCCAAACCACCAAACAAAGCAAAACAAACAAAAACAACCCCAAAACCCCAAACAAACCAAACAAAACCCAAATACAAACAAACCCCAAAACCCAAACAAAACAAACAACAAACCCCCAAACAAAACAAACAAAACCAAACCCCCAATACCCAAAAAAACAAACCACAAACAAAAACAAAACCACAAAACCTCAAAACAAAACAAAAACAAACCCCCAAAAGACCAAAACAAAAGCATGCCCCCAAACAAAACAAAAACAAACCCCAAAAACCCAAAACAAATAAAAACAAACCCCCAAACAAAACAAAACCAACCCCAAAACGCCAAACAAAAGAAAACAAAACCCCAAAACCACAAAGAAAACCAACCCCCAAACAAAACAAAAACAAACCTCCAAACAAAACCAAAACTAACCCAAAACCACAAACAAAAACAAACCCCCAAAACCCAACCAAACCAAACCAAACACAACCCCCAATACCCCAAAGCAAAACAAAGTAAAGCAAACCCCAAAACCCCAAACAAAACAAAAACAAACCCCAGACAAAACAAATTAAACAAACCCACAAACCCCAAACAAAACAAAAGCAAACTCCAAAACCCCAAACAAAACAAACCAACCAAACAAAACCAAACCCTAAAAGCCCAAACAAACCAGCCAAAACCAAACCCTAACACCCCAAACAAAACAAAACACAAACCCCAACACCCCAAACAAACCAAACACAGCCCCCAAAACCCAAACAAAGCAAAACAAACAAAAGCAACCCCCAAACCCCCAAACAAAACAGATGAAAACAAACCCCCAACCCCCCAAAATAAAAACAAACTCCAAAACCCCAACCAAACCAAACCCCAAAACCCCAAACAAACCAAACCAAACCTCAAAACCGCAAACAAACCAAACTAAACCAAACCCCAAAAGCCCAAACAAAACAAATGAAAACAAACCCCCAAACCCCAACAAAATAAAACACAAGCAAACCCCAAACAAAACAAACACAAATAAACCTCAAACCCCCAAACAAAACAAACCAAACAAAAACAAACCCCAAAAGCCCAAACAAAACAAAACAAATGAAAATAAACCCACAAACCCCAACAAAATAAAACAAACAAAACCAAACCCCAAAACCCCAAACAAAACAAACCAACCTAAAACAAACCTCAAACAAAACAAACAAAAACAAAGCCCAGACAAAACAAAACATATGAAAACAAACCCCCCAATACCAACAAAATAAAACAAACACAAGCAAACCCCAAAACCCCCCAAAAAACAAACCAAACAAAAACAAACTCCAAAACCCCAAACAAAACCAAACCCCAACACCCCAAACAAACCAAACACAACCCCCAAAATCCAAAGCAAAACAAAAAGCAAACCCCAAAACCCCAAACAAAACAGATGAAAACAACCCCCCAACCCCCCAAAATAAAAACAAACTCCAAAACCCCAAACAAAACAAAGTAAACCAAACCCCAACACCCCGAACAAAACAAAACAAACACAAACAAACCCCAAAACCCCAAACAAAACCAAACCCCAAACAAACCAAATAAAACCAAACCCCTAAACCCCAAACTAAACAAACCAAAACCCCAAACAAACCAAACTAAACCAAACTCCAAAACCCCAAACAAAAGAAACCAACCAAATAAAAGCAAACAAACAAACAAACAAAAGCATACACACAAAAAAGAAAGAGAAGTGTTTGTTTGTGGGGTTTGGTGGTTTTATTTGTTTGGGTTTTGTTGAGATTTTGGGGCTGGGGAGGGGGTGTGATTTTTTGTTTGTTTTACTTTGTTTCATTTTGAATTAATCTTTTCCCCATCTAAGAGAAGCCTTGAAACTTGGCTATTTTCCACCTAGGAAACACACAGTTACAAATTCTCTTTTATACATCCTGTTGGTTTAGGACTTTGGGGATTGTTTGTAATCACAGAATCATAGACTTGTTAGGGTTGGAAGGGATCTGAAGGATCATCTAGTTCCAAACCCCTTGCCATGGGCAGGGACACCACATGAGGTTGCTCACAGCCACATCATACTCACTATTATATGATACAATCTTAAAAGAAAGGGAAAAAATAATCCTAATAATTTCATTAGGAGTGATAATGTGTTGCCCAGGGAAGTAGAATGATAGAATGATAGAGTAAACCAGGTTGGAAGAGACCTTCAAGATCACTGCATCCAACCCCTTCCCTGGAGATATTCCAGGTCAGGCTCAACAGGGCTTTGGGCAACCCAACCTAATGGAGGATGTCCCTGCTCACTGCAGGACCTTTCAAGGTCCTTTCCAACCCAAACCATTCTATGATTCTATAATGTATTTTATTTTTAGCAACAACAAAAAATATGTTTTATAACTTGCTGATGAAGGATAAATATCCAAAATGCTTAGTGAACATACACTGCACACTGAACATACACTGCTGAGCCTGCGCTCAGCATTGGACGTGGCACTTGGTGCCATGGTCTAGTCATGAGGTCTGTGGTGACAGGTTGGATTCGATGATCCTCGAGGTCTCTTCCAACCTTAGTGATACTGTGATACTGTGCTTTTCTCCTGGTACAGGTTAGACCATCTTCAGTTAATTCACATACTGTGGACTGCCTGAATTTTGAATTCATAAGATTTTCCTCTGAATCACAGAAACATTCAGGTTGGAAAAGACCCTCAGGACCACCAAGTCCAACCCAGAACCCTACTCTACAAGGTTCACCCCTAAACCATATCCACAAGCACCACATCCAAAACATCTTTACAGACATCCAAGGTTGGTGACTCCACCACCTCCCTGGGCAGCACATTCCAATCCCTGACCACTCTTGCAGGGAAAAAATGTTTCCTAATGTCCAGTCTAAACCTACCCAGTCACAGCTTGAGGCCATTCCCTCTTGTTCTATCACTAATTACCTTTGAGAAGAGACCAGCAGCAGCCTCTCCACAACCCCCTTTCAGGTAGTTGTAGAGAGCAATGAGGTTTTCCCTCAGCCTCCTCTTTTCCATACTAGACAGCCCCAGCTCCCTCAGTTGTTTTTCACCAGATTTATTCTTCAGAGTTATGATTCTCATTCTTTCATCTCTTTTGGCTTTCCTGAAATAATGAGTTTTAAAATGTATTTCCTACTTTTTTTTTCCTTTCTCTCATGACAAATGTTCTCTGATGAGTGTAGCACCAATTCCTGATTTTTACAGTTTCAAGATAATTTTTTTGTCTTTTAACAAAAATCTTCATTGCAGTTCTTAAAGGACAAACCAAAAATCTTCACTGCAGTTCTTAAAGGAAAACCAAAAATCTTCATTGCTGTTCTTAAAGGAAAACCAAAAATCTTCATTGCAGTTCTTAAAGGAAAACCAAAAATCTTCATTGCTGTTCTTAAAGGAAAACCAAAAATCTTCATTGCAGTACTTAAGGGAAAACCAAAAATCTTCATTGCAGTTCTTAAAGGAAAACCAAAAATCTTCATTGCAGTTCTTGAAGGAAAACCAAAAATCTTCATTGCAGTTCTTGAAGGAAAACCAAAAATCTTCATTGCAGTTCTTAAAGGAAAACCAAAAATCTTCATTGCAGTTCTTGAAGGAAAACCAAAAATCTTCATTGCAGTTCTTAAAGGAAAACCAAAAATCTTCATTGCAGTTCTTGAAGGAAAACCAAAAATCTTCATTGCAGTTCTTGAAGGAAAACCAAAAATCTTCATTGCAGTTCTTGAAGGAAAACCAAAAATCTTCATTGCAGTTCTTGAAGGAAAACCAAAAATCTTCATTGCAGTTCTTGAAGGAAAACCAAAAATCTTCATTGCAGTTCTTAAAGGAAAACCAAAAATCTTCATTGCAGTTCTTGAAGGAAAACCAAAAATCTTCATTGCAGTTCTTGAAGGAAAACCAAAAATCTTCATTGCAGTTCTTGAAGGAAAACCAAAAATCTTCATTGCAGTTCTTGAAGGAAAACCAAAAATCTCCATTGCAGTTCTAAAAGGAAAAACCAAACATATGAAAAATTAAATTTATTTGACACTGTTGATCTTTCTGCTCCTGTTTTTTGTTTTCTCATCTTCCTTATTTCCCTCTTAACTTCAGACAAGCACATAACAGAGAACAGAGGGGAGAAGAAATATTTTTGGCTGAAGACATTGGAGTAAATCACAGCTCTTGTGAGAAAATGTCATGAATATCTATGTAGAACAGACAGGACTTAGATTTTACGAGAAAGAGATAGAGAGAAAAGTGCAAGGACTCGATTTATCTACATCTGAATGATAAAGAACTGACTGAACCCTTCTGCTATTGAAATCCATGCTTTTAAAAAGAGCATTTCTTAATTTTTTAAGCTAGCATTTTGGTCACTAACCCATTTATAATTCGTAAGGTCAGAATGAACCATGGCAATGATATAGTTTGACTTAGACTGTACAGACTACAGGGCTCCCTAAATTAATTTCCCCTCAAGAAAAAGAAAAGTATATCATTTAGGGACATAACTTACTTTAATTGGAGCACATGTTGATGGAGAACCCACAGCTCTGGTAAGCTGTTAGAAGATTCTCTTACTTTGACTCTTAAAAACCCACGAGCAATGTTTCCTTACTGACTTTTTAGGCTGTCAGGGGGAATGGAACAAAACTAGCAATGGGTAGATTCAGATTGGATGTTAAGAAGAAGTTCTTCCCCATGAGGGTGGTGAGACACTGGCACAGGTTGCCCAGGAAGGTGGTGGAAGCTTTATCCCTGGAGGTTTTGGCAGCCAGCCTGGATGTGGCTGTGCACAACCTGCTGTAGTGTGAGGTGCTCCTGCCCATGGCAGTGGGATTGGAACTGGTTGATCCTCGAGGTCTCTTCCAGCCCTAACAAGTCTATGATTCAAAACAATCTCAAAAGGGATGAGAATATATAGCACATACAGAACATCTAGCACTGGAATACATTCCTTTGTAGGTCCAACCTCCCTTGTCACTTGGACTGATGGGTAACTTCCTGAGGAAACAGTATAATTTTTCCTTATGGGCACTGGGAGAGAACATCCTGTTTTTATCCCAAGGGCAAAGGGTGAGGACAGTGAGACCTTCACCCTGTGTGCAGTGCTCTGCAAAGCAAGGGGGGCGTTGAGTGTTTCATGAGATGAAAGACAGTCTCTAAAACCTCAGGGAACAGAGCAGCTGAGACACTGTCACCATCCCAGACACCTCACTAAGCTGGATAATTTGTCCATCACAAGACAAGTCTGATTTAGGGAGAGGATTAGTGTAGCTAATGCTATAGACACTACACACTGAAACATCTCTGTAATCACTGTATTGTTTTTTCCCCTCTCTGCAGCAAGGTACCAGCGAGGTCCAGCTCTTTCTGTGTTGCCCTGCTCTGTGCCACACCAGATCTTACAGCAACAGGACTTAGACATTCACTAAAGCAAAGATCATCCCTTTCCATTTTCACTTCTCAGTGCAAATAACAGTGAGTACCACACTGATTTCTTTGATTTCCTTTGAGAAAGGACTTTTATTTTACTATGGCTTCATACCTGAAATCTGAGTCATCTGTCCAACCTACAAATGGGTCAGTACTGCAGCTGGAAATGTCTTCCTTCTGAGTGTTTGAGAAAGAATCCTGCTCTCTGTGTCAGTGGCTTTTGTTTTGTTATACTCAGGGTAATTCTAGCATCCTATTCTGTTCAACTGGTTTCCAGCATTATGTCCATCATTTTAGTAGCTCAAAAACTGCTTTCCCAGCACTAGGGAAAAACAAAAAAACAACCAAACAAATGATGGTTGCATGATTAGAGGGTTGAAGCACTTCTCCTATGAGGACAGACTGAGGGAGTTGGGGCTATTCAGTTTGGAGAAGAGAAGACTTTGCGGAGACCTAATTGTGGCCCTCCAGTGTCTTAAGGGGGCCTACAAGAAAGCTGGGGAGGGACTTTTGAGGGTGTCAGGTAATGATAGGACTGGAGGGAATGGGTAGATTGAGATTGGATGTGAGGAAGTTCTTCCCCATGAAGGTGGTGAGAGACTGGCACAGGCTGCCCAGGGAGGTGGTGGAAGGCTCATCTCTGGAGGCTTTGAAAGGCCAGGGTGGATGTGGCTGTGAGCAACCTGCTGTAGTGTGAGGTGTCCGTGCCCATGGCAGGGAGGTTGGAATTGGATGATCCTTGAGGTCCCTCCCACCCCTAACAATTCTGTGATTCTATGATAACATAACAAAACAAACAAACTGAAAACCAAACCCTACTTGTAGGTGTAAGAATTAGTTGTCTGCACGCTGCTGATGCTCAGCACTTGTGCTTTTTCAAACCACCTTGATGTAATAGCATTCTACACATAACCACTCATTCTTATTCTGTACGAGTGAGTCTTTGTTCCTTGGATTTGCCATGGGCATTCTGGTGTTTCAACTTTATCTTTGACATATCACTAAGATCATGTTCTTTTGCTGGCAGGTTTAGGAAAAAAAAACCCACACAATAATAATAAAAAAATACCCACAAAGCCAAAGCAGAAACTCCTCCCTGACACATGCAACCCCCCTCATCCATTTTAATCTAAACATGTGCATTACATTGGTAATGTTCATCAAGAGTTTTGCCACTTCCAGATCTGTTAGATTTTGTTAGGCTAAATGCTGTTTGTTCATTTAATTGTGCTGTGTGCATTGCTGCACACTCTTAGACTTTTTGAACAGCAGCAACAACAAAAAAAAAAGATAGCAGATATGTTGGCTTTATGCTGGTTCCTGGATGCCACCTAATGCTCATAGTTCCCTCTTTAGATTTCTCTTGCATTCTTTTGGGTCTCTTTGAAGTGAGTGGAATGGTTTTAATGTTGACCCACACTGAATTAGTTACAGGAGATAAGAAAAACATTTTAATATACATAGTGCATAGACAGAGATGATAAAGACAATTTCAGGCACACAGAAAAGGCAGACAAGGAAGCTGAAATCAAGCAGTTTCTGCTTGGGTCTGGTAGATGACTGATTTCACACGCTTTTCAGCCTAGGAATGTGGATGTTCATGAAAACTTGATCAAGAGCCATATCCAAAAGAACATTTGCATATCTGAAATAGAGTGTACAAAGATTTTTAAAGGCCCACATCCAAGACTGTCATCCAAATCTTCCTTTGTTCAGACGTACTTAAGCCTGAAAGCACTGCTGAACCTCAGTGTTCCTTTGAGGGGAGGTGGGGGGGAGCGAGTTGGCTCTGAGAAGCTGCCGACCCAGTCACAGTCAGCTGTAGGGATGAGCATCATGAACTTCCCTTCTGCTGCCAAGGGGGTTAAAGTCACGTCATTCCCAGTTGTACATCTGTGCCTGCCACTCGTCACACAGAATGGCTCATAATTACCTGCATGGTAGAAAATCCTAACCCAAATGAGACTGTAAGTGTCAGGAGGAACTGCAGAAAATGGAGGGGAAGACTGAAAGTGTATTTTTATGTTACAGCTGACACCTGGGGAGGCTGCATTCAGCAATTATTGGTGGTGTTCAGTAAGAGCAAGTAGAGCAGACTCCAGAAGATCAGAGGTTTGAGTAAAGCCAGTTCAAACTAGGTAAGTGCTCTGTTGTTTAAGGAAGAAGCAGTGGAGCAAGTGGCTTATATTTGACAAAATATTGGGTACTGAGTACAGGATGTATGGAATTAAAGTACCACTGGATGCAGATCAGATTTGAATAAGCTGTGTTTAAAGTAATATCTAATCAGTGCGGTGTCACTTCAGGCAGATTTTGACTGTATTTGCTAGTGTTCAGCTCTGGGTTCCCCAGTTCATGAGAGCCAGGGAACTGAGAATGTCCAGCAGAGGGCTATGAAGACGATGAGGGAAGAGGAGCATTTCTCTGAGAAAGAAAGGCTGAGGGACCTGGGGCTGTTTAGCTTGGAAAAGAGCAGACTGAAAGGGGATATAATCAGTGCTGATCAATAGCTAAAGGGTGAGGGGCAAGAGGATGGGGCCAGACTGTTTTCAGTGGTGCCCAATGACAGGACAAGTGGCAATGGGCACAAACTGGGTGAGATAGACGTTAGATTTGTGACAGATTGTCGTTCAATGTAAAAACAAACCCTAGAGGGCTCTCCTTCCCCTTCCCCTTCCCCTTCCCCTTCCCCTTCCCCTTCCCCTTCCCCTTCCCCTTCCCCTTCCCCTTCCCCTTCCCCTTCCCCTTCCCCTTCCCCTTCCCCTTCCCCTTCCCCTTCCCCTTCCCCTTCCCCTTCCCCTTCCCCCTTCCCCTTTTTCTTTTCTCTTCTCTTATTCTCTTATCTTCTCTCAATTTTTCTCTTCTTCTCTCTTCTCTTCTCTTCTCTTCTCTCTTCTCTTC